>NW_027501421.1:0-75346 GCF_021521415.1 Bidens hawaiensis | reverse complement strand
ATCTGTTTGGCACTTCTTGGGGCGATTGCTTCCGCAATGTCCCTTGCAAACTTGGAGGTTCCCGCATTTGCAGCGGTTGGTCTGAAGGTTTTAGAGAAGTCACGTGGGTTTCCACCCGCGTTTTTTGGTTTGAAGGTTTCTCCAAAATTCCTTCTCGGTTGGAAGTCCGTTTCCTTACGCTTCCCTTTCGCCCTATGGCGAGGGTTTGCGTCGGTGTCGGATTCCTCCGAATCATCGTCCCAGTACTCGCACTCATTGCTCATGTTGAGCTATTGAGTGCTTCCGAATTCGTCAGCCTGTTGGAGTGAACGCAAGCGTTCATTCAACTCAGCTTGGAATTCCCTTTGACGTTTTTCCGCCCACGCTTTGACTTGTTCAAGTGTTTGGCGGGGGGGCCTCGTCTGTTGTCTTTCCACCTGGGTATCAATGAATCTCAGGGGAGGATTGTTTACTGCACTTGCCCCGGCTCGGGTACCCGGGGTAGTGTTCGTAAAATTTACTGCACCTGCCCCGGCTCGGGTAACCGGGGTAGTGTTCGTAAAATGTGTGTATTCGCCGGTGTTCCCCCCAGTAGCTGGGGTTGTGGTTACCGGGGTTTCTTGGTCATTCGCTGGCTTTGGCAACGGAGTAACCTTAACCATCTTTCCAGAAGTTTGAAAAAACTGAATAAATTAGTTCTAGCTTTTATGCACGGATGGCGCCAATGAAGAAACACTAATCGACCCCGGGCAGATTACGGATAATCTGGGGGTTAAATAGATGTTTCCCACGAGGGTTAGGTCCGGCAAAGATGGTTCTTCTGATAACCTGCAAAACAGACACCGTGAGCTCGTCACTGAGAAGGGGGGGGGTACCTCCTTGTGACCACCCTCCGGCGTGAGAATCAGACTAGATTGCTCTTGAATATAAGAGTATATTAAGAGAATGACTAGAGCAGATATCAGGTAATATATCAAGATATGAGATATGAGATAAGATGATACCATTCCAAGGTGTTGGAGTATTTATAGCCGAAGGTAGGTTTCCAAGCAGGTACAGCCGGTTGAATAGTGTTCCTGTTCTGCCAACTGTGGGCTACGCACATGCCATGCTGGTGGTTGGTGGGTAGGCAGCGGCTGATAGTGACCAGGCTGGCTGTGTACTATTCCTGTTCCACCAACTGCAGGCTATGCACGTCCTCCGACAAGTTGATGAGTAGGCAGCGGCTAATAGTGACATACAGTACAAGAGCGTGCTGCTCGTCATACTGTTGTCAGTGAGCTGTCGTATCTTTGGTCAGATCTTTTGTCCATACCTCGTCAGGTACAGTACAAAAGATCCTCCAGTATCGTACGGACTGGCTTATTTGGGCGGGAGTTTTCCCGGCTTTGTGCGGGAGTGTTCCCGGCTTGCTCACTCCTTCAGGTGACATTACTGAATTATTTAAGAGTTAAGTGCCTTGTGCGTGTAGCCTTGCTGCGCAGGTAGCCTTCCCTGATGGCTTGTATCCGCAGCTGCGGGAACAGGCGGAGTACTTCACCATTGGGAGGCTTTTCCTGCGGGAACAGCTTGCGTACTGCGCGTAAGGACGTCACGTCTCTGAGCATGGTGGGTCCTACGGGCCCAGTTGGTTTCTGCGCAGACGTCCCTCTTCAAGGGTTGCGAGTTTAGCCTTTGCGCAGACGTCCCTGTTGAAGGTGAGTCTTGCGGGTTCAACTGCACAGACGTCCCTCTTTGAGGTGAGTCTGCGGGTCCAACTGGGCTCTGCTGGGACCTACCTCTTCAGTGTCAAAAACGGATCGAATTAGAAAAAAAGGTTGTTGTGGGTTGGGTCGGAACGGGTCCGGGTTTGGGTCCAAATGGGTTCAGGTCGGAATGGGTATAGTGTCGAAACGATTTTTTTTCTTTTTTCTAAAAATATGATTTTATCATTAATATAACTTTTGTTCGAGTTGGGACAGAAACCGAAAAAAACCAAAACAAAAAAAAAACGTTCGACAGGAAGTTTGTTTATGTATGTTTATGTAATACATGAACAAACACGAGCACTTTTTTTTTGTTAATTTAGTTAAACAACCCAACATACACGCATGTCTCGTTCAATCATTTATGTTTGTTTGTATTTCTTCGATATTGTTCGTTTAAGCTAACTCGTTTACATTCATCTATGTTCATTAGTTTACGTTTGTTTAAGTTCATTCGAGAATTATTCATTAGCATTCTATAGATCACTTACAATTTTGTCTAGTATTATTAGATTAAAATAACAAAAGATCACCAGTTAATGATTTATTAAATATTTAAGCCCAACAGATAGATGTTCATTTTATTTTTAACTGAAGTTCGTCAATTATGTTCGTTTGTATTTGTGATATACTTTGTTTATAATGTTAACGGACAAACATTAACAAAAACAAACACAAGCACAAACACAAACATTAATTTTCTTAGCGAACGAACAAACAACAAAACCCCGTTCGTTTACTTGTTCATGTCCAATTGTTTGTTCGGAAAAAGTTAAACAAGCAAAAATTAATGTACTCCCGTCACGTTTGTTCTGTTCATTTACATGCCTAATTATCATCCTCGGTTATTGTTGAATTTATTAATTGCAGGAGCTAAAAAGGAAGCCATTATTGGTATCAATTCGTGCACAAACAGCAACCGCAGCCCCATCGGTCAACCAAGCCGCACCAGACGGAAAGAAGACACTTCGTAAGGGAAATGTGATCATTACTGGAGCCTCATCGGGTTTGGGTCTAGCCAAAGCAAAGGCTTTAGCCGACACGGGCAAATGGCACATAATAATGGCTTGTAGAAACTTTTTGAAAGCCGAAAAGGCAGCTAAATCGGTTGGAATTAGTAAAGAAAACTACACTGTTATGCACCTTGATCTTTCGTCTCTCGACAGTGTTAGACAATTTGTGGACACGTTTAGACGGTCTGGTCGTCCCCTGGATGCGCTTGTGAATAATGCTGCGGTTTATTTGCCTACCGCGAAAGAGCCAACTTACACCGCTGAAGGTTTTGAACTTAGTGTCGGGACTAACCATCTTGGTCACTTTTTGCTCTCGAGGTTGTTGCTTGATGACCTTAAGAAGTCGGATTACCCGCAAAAACGACTCATCATTGTTGGCTCCATAACTGGTAACAAGGAACATTATTTATAAGACTTTGATAAATAGTTTAATTAAAAACCGAAAAACCATACAGAAGCAAATTTGGGGATTTTCTTTGTTAATATTAATGCTAAATAGAAATTTATAAATTGTGTAGCACAAATATTTTGGCCCAAATTATATATAATCAATTAACCATGAACTATGAACTTACAAAAAGATTTTGGCCCAAATTCACTATTTGGGTCAACTTTTTTTCTGGCCCAAAAATTTTTAACCCCAAATGCTAAACTTGAAAAACCGAAACCGAACTGAACCGAACCCATACAGAAAACCAAAAAAACCGAATGTAACCCAACTATTTTGGCTCAAATGTATAATAATCAATTAATCACCAACTAATATTAAGATTCTTACCCAAAATTGTAGACCCAAATTCTTTATATCAGGTTAGATTTTTTTCGGCCCAAAATTGACAGCCCAAATGATAAAATGGATAAACTGAAACTGAACGAAATCAAATTGAAAACTGAAAAAACCGAAATGAGCGGTTTTAAAAACTAAAAAACTGAATTTTTGGTGTTTGGTTTGGTTTGAGCTCAAAACTGACCCGTACCCACCCATGAAAAGAATCAAATTAACCAGATAAATAAATGCTCAAGTTACTCGTGCTAAAGCCTAAACATTTACGAGTTTTTGTGAAAAGGATATATATTAAAACTATCAAAAAACCGGAGCCTGGATGATGAAACTAGGACCTTGAGTTACTATTTGGCCTGTTTAGACATTTCGTTACTTATGAGTCCTGTAACTCCAAACGTAGTGTAAGTTCCTCATTTTTAAGTTGGGTCATTTTTTTGTTCGCTTTTCTAAGCCTAGTTGCTTCAAGTACAGTTACTCATTTTTAAGTTGCTCATACTTTTTTGTTGTGGACGTTTTATAGGAAACACAAACACATTGGCTGGAAACGTGCCACCAAAGGCTAACTTGGGGGACCTAAGAGGGTTAGCTGGGAGTCTGAACGGGCTCAACAGTTCAGCCATGATTGATGGAGGCGAGTTTGATGGTGCTAAGGCCTACAAAGACAGCAAAGTATGCAATATGCTAACAATGCAAGAGTTCCATAGACGGTACCATGAGGAAACTGGAATTACCTTTTCGTCCCTGTACCCCGGTTGCATTGCCACAACCGGGCTTTTCAGGGAACATATTCCGTTGTTTCGGATTCTGTTCCCACCTTTCAAAAAATACATCACGAAAGGGTATGTGTCGGAGGAGGAAGCGGGAAACCGACTAGCTCAGGTATGTTATAATGGTTAAAGTACAAGTTTTAAGCATGAGGTACAATTGATCAATGCTGGTGATATTATATTAATATTGAATTTAATTGGTTTCAGGTTGTAACGGATTCGAGCCTAACGAAGTCGGGTGTGTACTGGAGCTGGAATAAAAACTCGGCTTCGTTTGAAAACCAGCTTTCGCAGGAAGCGAGTGATGCGGAGAAAGCTCGGAAGCTGTGGGAGGTTAGTGAGAAGCTTGTTGGTCTGGCTTAGTCAAAGTCAATAATAGTCAAAGTTAGAGTCAAGGTCAAGGATAGTCAAAATTGGGTGATGTGGAATATGGATGTGTTTGTTGTGTTGTATGGTACAGTATAACAATGCATTCTTTAGTTTTCGATATCTTTTAATCCCGTTCCATGATTAATTCCCAAAGGCAGTAATAAAATACAATGCCAGTGCACGAAGCTATCGCATGCATAGGTCAGGGGTGTCTGGCCGACTTGGACATGCTGTAAGCATCCTTGTCCTGCATTAGTGCAAGAGGGTGTTTCCACGACTTTAACCCATGACCTTACAGGTGCTACAAGGTTCACCCTTTCCGTACAATGTAAGAGTAAAACTGAATATGAGATCAACATGGGAAGCACAAATACACAATTAACAAACAAATAGTGATTAGGCATCTAAATAAACGCGTAAATTAATGAAATCCACTGTTCACATGCTTTATAATTCAAAAGAAACTTAGAAATAAAGAAATATAGGGAAGCACATTTAAGGTCACAATCAAGATGATGGAATTTGTGTTTTAAGATTTATGCAAACTGTCTTTAGCGTTCTAACAATTCGGTTTTTATTATAATTCTTGTAGCCTTTTGAATCAGATGCGTATCAAACAATTATAATAAGTTTTTAATCAAGAGGAAAGTTGGAGAAATAAAATCATGAATATCATATGAATAAAGAACCGTTAGGTCACAACTTCAAAGCTATCATACAATCACAATGATCTCATGGAACAAGTCCCAAATGCAACAATATTGTTATTTGATCATTAATAACAAACTCATTTCATAACAATATTGTTTAATATACCTAAGTTGTAATCGAAACACTTTCTTTCTATTCCAATTCATGAGACACTTTAGGCGATTAATATCAAAGACTATCATAAATTTACATATATCCTATAAAATTGTTATACAACAAAACAAATAAATAGGATTGTGCTATAGGAGCACCCCTAATCTCTCATAAGATGTTAGATGCAAACCGATCCATCAGTCATAAAATATGTGTGCGTATATCATTTTAAAAATCTGTATGACACAAACCGTATACCATCGCATTGCCTGTCTATGTCGGCGTATAAAAACCCTATACGATAGTATACAATTTCAGAACGAATCCTAGCTATATATTATATACGTATACCACCAAATAATACACTCATATACGGCCGTGTAATATTAAATCCGTAAGGAAGTTGATTAGTACCCTAGGGGTGTTTATATAACCTCTCTCATAAAGTACACATAGGGTATGTTTGGCAAAACTAGTTGGTGGCTGTTAGCTGTAAGCTGGAAGCTGGAAGCTGAAGGCTGGAAGCTGGTAGCTGAAGGCTGGAAGCTGGTAGCTGCTAGCTGTAGCTTTTTAAATTTGTTTAGGTGTTTGGCAGATTAGTAGAAGCTTTTAATAAAACTAGCTAGGTGCCCGCGTGGTGCGGCGGAATGGGCGCACAACCTAATATCAACCGCATAATTAGTGTCGGTACATGATTCACTTGATGACAGTGCATGCATAACCTGAATGTAGACGTGTAATTCATGGAAAGGCTGTAAGTGTGTAACTGATGGCGAAAATCAAGAAACAAAGCTGAAATATACAGTAATTTCAAAAATAATTTTTTAAATCAACCTATTTTGATATGAACCCCTCTCTGAACATGCACTGTTCTAATCTGAAACATGTTCTGACCTGACCCTTTTCGACTCAATAACGGACCGACACGAACCGAACTAATTTAACCCTTTTTGTATCGACTCGTTCTGACCCTAATTTGGTCTTACACATGACTCAAGTTCATCTTACTCGACTCCTAATTTGGTCTTACACATGACTCGTGCTCACCTGACTCAACTTGTTACCGATCATAACCGATAATCATGTAGTATGTTAATTTTTTAAAGTTAAAGAAGTATAACAATATCATACTCAAATTAAAGAGAATAAAATGCTCATTTTTATGATGTAATTTGTTTAAAAAATTATTAACGTGTGAAAAAGTTACGCCCCTTAAAAAAGTCGTGGGGATAGTTAGTTTTGAATAAGGGTTGAATGTGTAACTATTATATAAATTAACAAAAGTTGATAGAAGTTCAAGTACTAAACTTGTAAATTCAAATGTAAAAGCTTGTAGCTAGCTTTTTCTCAAACGCTACCAATACTAGCGTTCAAATATGGAGCTTTTTCTACCAATTTAAAAGCTTGAAGCTACCTCTACCAAACAAAGCTTTTTACTAAATATGAGTTTTTTCTTAAAAGCTTAAAGTTTGAAGCTCCTAAAAGCTCATTGCCAAACATACCCATAACTGCAAAGACTCCATTAACTATCCTTTTCTTTAAGTAACAACTACCTTAGTTAACTAGGTTGATCATACATTCATACCACCTTGTGACAACTCTCTCTTCACACTAACACACGCACACTTTCTCTATATATACATACAGACATACCTAGAAGTAAGAAAAAAAAATGGAAACGAGAACAAACTCAAGAAACCTTGGAAGCACCGAACAAAATTGGTGCAAGGTTGTGGCTAGTGGCACAGGGATAACCGTTTTGGCGTTGCAAGCCTCCAAAGCTGTAAACATCACTCTTCTAAAGACTGCCCTACAAGGAGTCCAAAACAACCACCCAATCCTCAACTCAATGCTATACAAAAACACCGCCACCGGTTCAACCTCCTTCATCATCAACCTGCCAGTCCCTAACCTCCATCTCAACATCATCACACCCGCCACAACCTCCCAACTACTCCGTACCCTCACGAGCCAAGCCTCCAACGCCTCTCTCTCTCCACTATATTTAATCGTCGAGCACGAGCTTAATATCAACGAGTGGTCCAGTGCTGCTAACCGTGCGTTGTTCAACCAAGGGTTATACTTATGGTTTGCTAACCTGTATACCCTTCCGGACCAGAAATGGATCCTGGTGATAAGGTTGCACACCGCGGTTTGTGAGAGGACCTCTGCGATGTCGTTGCTTAAGGAGTCGAGGGAGGTTATGGGAGGGGGAGAAGGGGGAGGGTATAAAGAGGAGGGTAATATGGGGTTGGAAGATCTTATTCCAGTTGGGAAGGCCAAGAAGACTATGTGGGAACATGGGAAGGATATGGTTACTTATTCGGTGAACACATTTAGGCTAAAGAATTTGAAGTTTAAAGATGTCAAAGGGCCTTTGCATTCTGAAGTTGTGAGGTTGAAGATGAACATACAAGAAACTCAGATGCTGTTGGCTGTAAGTAAACCTTCTTAATCATTTGTTGTTACTAAATGTTACACATGTATTATTAAATATTCACAGTTACAACTTAAATAACTTGAATTGAGCACATAATTAAAGAAATGTATAAATCGAGTTAACTAGTGATTTACGCACGCTACACTAAAAATGAGAATTATAAGTTTCTCAAATTGGGGAAAAATCTTGATGGGCAAAACGGACTATTAATTGTGGTTTGCCACATATAATAGCTTGCCGAGACCTAAGTTATGTGTGTTTAAGTAAGAGTCCGCTAATGTCACACCCCGACCAAAGGCGGAACATGCCGGGATGCAACGTGATTGGACAAATACACAAGACACTATTAAAGTGAAAATATTTAATCAACTCATTTACTTCACAAATCAATAAACAACACATCTTGGTCATACAACAAATTGAACACAAGTAAACAAATATATTGTTCGTTTTACTAATATCCTAATAGTCTTGGTAACGTTTTTCGTCAAGTCCTCAAGTCGATAAAAGTCAAACCTGTAACAATGCATAAAATAATATTTTGTCAACACGTATGTTGGTGAGCAATTTCATAGTTTGAGTATATATAATATGAGCGAAATCCACATACGTAGAGGTGCACAAACCGGTTTTTTAAAAAAAACCGGTTCGGTTATTAACCGGACCGGTTTTTTTGGCCCGGAAAAAAACCGGTTCAGTTAATAACCGGACCGGTTAATAACCGGTTTTTTTCTGTCAAAACCCTAACCGGTCTAACCGGTTAGGACCGGTTTAGAAACCGGTTAATAAACCGGGTTTTTTATTAACCGGTTTTTTTTATTAACCGGTTTTTTTTTTTTTTTTTAAATTTCGCGGTTTCAAATACGAATATTTGTTTTTTATATTTTGTACTTAATGAAGACCATTATTTTTTCACAGTATAAACAAACCGGTAACTACAAGGCAAACCGGTAACTACAAGGCAAAACGGACTGACCGAAGCCATTCTTTGCTTTCGTTGTTAGGGTTCTTTGCTTGGAAGATGAGTATGAGTGTGTGTTGGTGAATGTGTTTTCAACAAACCAAAGATTAAAAACACATAACTTTCATTTATAGTTTTTACATTAAAAATACAAACATTAAATCGTTATCGCATATTCGTAACTCAAAAATACAAACATTAAATCATTAACACTGAAGAAATCTCTGCCAAGAACTGTTGTTCATGATTTAACTCATAAATACAAACATTAAATCGTGAACTAGCAGATGCTCCTGTTGTTCCCAATCGCAGTTTGTTCATGATTTGCCTCCATGTTTGCTGTTTCTTTAACTAAATTAGAAAAATCCAAATCAACAAGTAAATAAGAGCACATATTAGGAAAAAGAATGCTTAGACACGATTACATGAACAACTTGCTGTTTCTTACTCATGATTTGCCTCCATGTTTGCTGTTTCTTTAACTAATTTTCTTCGCTACCCGATCCCGAGCTATTTCTTAGGTAATCATCGTACGCGGCTTCTTCATCGGTCATTGGTTGAGTGTGTCCTTCATTGACCTCGTCTTCATACAAGCCCGCTTCATACTCCATTTCCCCCTCGAGTGAGCGTTGATGTTGTGCCCTATCTAAAGAGTCCAAGTAATCCTTGTAGCAAATCGACATCTCTATAGCTGGTGCAGTGAGTCGAGTCCTCCTAATCGATATAACCCTGCCAGAAACAGAAAAAGCAGACTCCGAAGCTACCGTGGAAGCTTGGACCGTTAGTAAATCTTTGGCCATGGCGGCGAGGATCGGAAACTCATCCTCCTTACCTCTCCACCAAGCCAGCAAATCCAGACTTCTAAATTCATCCGGAGTCATGTGTTTCACAAAGTTGGTACCACCATACCTTCCAAGTTCACTGCTTGGGGTGTTTACCCTTTGACGTTTACCGGCGTCTTCCCAAATCATGTAGTACATCCCCATTTCAAGGTCGGTTTGGGATTGGGATTGGGCAACAGCTCTTAACGAGTCATGAATTTGGGAAGACGACCCGTATTTTGTAAGGTAGACATCATACATGTTTGACAAGGTGGTGTTGAAAGCATTCTTTAAAGTTTGGCTATAATAGGGGTTTTGATCGTCGTTTAACCCAAGCTCATCACAAATTTTTTCTATTAAAGCTTCAACACCACCAACATTGATGCAAGGGTTTAACGCAGCAGCACATGTCAAAACAGCGGGTAGTTGTTGAAAATATTTTCTAAATTTTTCTTTCATTTTTACACCCATATCAAAATAAGGTGCACCCCTACAATCAAGTTCACTCAACTTTGTGCACATGACAGCAATTTTTGGTAAAGCAATGGGGCTTGTTGGATAGTAAACCCCGGATAAACTAGTTGTGCAAGATTTAAAAATTTGAAGGACCTCCGTAACGGTTAACCGGTTTTTAGGTTAACCGGTTTTTGACCGTTAACCGGTTAACCGGTTTTTAGGTTAACCGGTTTTTTAATAACCGGTTTTTAAATTTAACCGGTTTTTTTTACTAACCGGTTCAATAACCGGTTTTTGTCCACGAATGAGTAACCGAAGTACTAACCGGCGGTTCAATAACCGGTCTAACCGGTTTTTTAATAACCGGTTTTTCTATTAACCGGTTTTCGGTTAAACCGACCAAACCGGTTCTATAACCGGTTTTTTTGAACACCTCTACACATACGTATATGAGACTATAAATAAAAGCATCAATCGTGGCATATAAAACATATGTAAATGAGAATCCTTTCTATCCGGTAACAACCGACATACTCGGATAATGAGGCCCTATTCTACTAGCACAAGGCTAAGTAGTTAGGGGAGCGTATGATCATACTTAATGAGGCTCAACAACGACATAAAAATAAACACTCGCGCACGTAAAGCATATGAGGCATATAACACACAAAAGAGCAAGTATTCCAAGTATCATATACCCTAAAGTTTGTGGTTTGAGAAACGTGTATAATAAATCATTCTTGTTTTGAATAAGTATGCATGTTACCCCCAAAAGATAAAAGTGAAAACGAGGGATGAAATGTACTCACCTCGATTGATGAACCGAGAAATAAATAGACAAATAAATGAAGCTCGAACGGTAAACGAACAGATCCGACTTGAAACGATAAAGACCTTGGCTAAAATAAATAATGTAATATATATTAATGAACTTGAAACCATAATGAAACTATATTGAAAACATTGGACGAGAAGGTTCGGTTGTAAATCGGATTATAGGTTAATTTGTTAATGGTTAGGGACTTATACTTAATTGGTAATTTAAATAAAATAATATTATTTTATTTAGGCTTTTAAATAACTAAACCAATATTAAATAAAAACTAGACGGGTTTTAAATCAAGAGTTCGGTTTTCATAACATGAATTTATAATATAGCTTATAATAATATTATTAATGATAATGATAGTAATGATAATAATAAATCTAAAAAATATGCTATATATATATATATAGATAGATAGATGTATAAGATAACGATGATAATAATAATTTCAATTATTATTATTAATAATACTAATATAGTATGATACTAATAATAATAGTTAAAGAATAAAAACCCTACGTATTAATTAAAGCGTTATTGATAAAATAATAATAATAATAATAACAAATAATATTGATAGTAAATAATAATATCATCCTCGGTGTCGGTTCGAGTTCTAAACGAGTTCACAAGATAAATGTAATAATATTATTGATAATAAGAAATTATCAAATATAATTTTAATAAATAACAATAATATGATCTTTAAGAATAATATAAACAACTTTAATATTTATAATAACAATAACATTAATAATAATTCTAATACTAATAATATTAATAGTAATAGTAATAATAATAGTAACAATATGAATTAAACCTAAAATAATATTATAACATCTATATATATATTTATTTTTAAACATAAATCCAAGATCGATTTTTAAGTTGTTAGTAACTCGGGTGTATTCCGTCTTAGCTAACCAAACCCGATGTTCATCTTATCCCCAATTCAAAATAACACCAATATTCATCCAACCCGTTTCAAAGTATTGAACCGATAATTAACGATTTCAAACTGATTGATATACTAAAATTAATAATAACAAAACCCAAATTAACTTGTACCTAATATATGTTCCCGAGGTAGTCGGAGATGGAAACCGCAACCGAGGGAGGGAGGAAAGGAAGAAGAGAGAGAGAGAGAGAGAGCCGTAGAGAGGGAGAGAGCAGAGAGAGAGTTACAACGAGAGAGAAAGAGAGAGACGAGGCAGAGAGAGACAGCGAGAGAGATAGATAGAGACGGAGAGCGAAACAGAGAGAGATAGATAGAGACATCGAGAGAGACAGAGGGAAAAAGATAGAGACGGCGAGAGAGAGTTGGCGGGGCTGGTTTTCCGGTGAGGCCACGGTGGCCGAAGGTCGCCGGAAAAACGGGGAACAGAGTGGTGGTGGTGGCTGCGGGTGATGGTTTGCGTACCAGAGGGGAAAAAAAGGTTAGTGGTGGTGCGGTGAGAGGTGGTGGCCGAGGGTGGGTGGTCGGACGTCGCCGGAAAACGGCTGGGGTCGCCGGAAAATGAAAGGGAAGAAGAAGGAGGCGGCTGGGTGTAATGATATTAGGATTAGGGTTTGTTTCTTTTATAGGTAGGTTATAAATGTTACGTTTTTGGCCCCTCAAGTTTGGTATTTAGTTATAATTGGTTTAAAACTTGTATAACTTTAAAGAAATCCACTTTAGTCCCTAACGTTTACTTAACCTAGCTTATAAATTATAAATAACTGTATTTGACAAACCTCGCACACGCTAGAGTTATATTAACAATGGTTTGATAATTTGACAGTTCGGATTTACAAGTTTAACCACCATTACGAAGTATAACTTATTAATATAAAACGCAAAGAAATCGACATGTTTCAAAATGATTACCAAATGAATATAACCGAGACCCGAAATTGACGAATGTCACAGTATCCCCAACTTTTTGGAAATTTCGTCCCGAAATTAAAATAAAATCAAAGAAAAAGTAACTATTAATTAATATTGTCTGTAGTAAGATAATTTGCAAGGAAAGCTTTAAGCAAAAGAATAACGTCAAATCCTTGCATGATTTGAAAAAACGCTACAAATGAGAAACATAATAAAGGCACTTATATATAGGATGTACCAGCTGCGTATCCACCAGGCCCTTAATCATGATTTCGCATTTTTATCGTTTTTATGCCATCATCCTCGGGTCTGAGTTATCGCACACAACCGTACTTACCATGACTTCCATACGGGGATTTCGATAATTAAGTGTGCACCCATAATTATTTAGATCGTCGTATGGTCCACATGGTTCGTTCCATTGCGTGGTTTAAAAGACATATTTATTTTGAAATTTTTAACTATTAAATGTGTAAATAAATTTGTTAAATGTTCCCAATATTGACAAAACAGTACTAGCGGTTGAGAATTTCGGGATTGACTTTTTAATAAGTAGGAAAATGGGGTACATAATTGAAAAAATTAAATTTTTATAGTATAATCAAGGTGAAAATAACTATTTTGGTTTAAATAAGTAAAGACGATTGAATAAATAACAACCAGAGTAGGCAAATACGAAACAAGAATTGAAGTTAAATGTCCTCAATGTGAAAAGAATAAACAAATCCTTAAGCTCCATGGTTGTACATCGGGACACTAAAATTTTGTATAAAATTCGATGAGTGAAAAATAAGAAAAATCCAATAAGTGAAACGAGGGTCCAAAAAGTGAAAATGAGAAACCCGAAAGGTGATTGCATGAGGTAAGGGTAAACTACGTTACAATTTCAATAATGTCGTGCAATGAGCATCATACGTGAACAAACTCGAGGTTATAAGTAATTAGGATATGATTACATGAAATGTAACAACATGAGAAATGAGGTGAGTTTCTTTGGGGTGACGCATACGTGTATCAGTATAAATAAAATAGTAGTTGATTAACAATCACAGCAATCGATAAAACGTGAATACGGCCACTATTGCGAAACCATTTATATAATTGTCATTATAATAACGGTTTCTAATAGCGCCAAAACTTGTAGACAGCCACACATAGGTCGTGAATGGATTAGATGAAATGATGTAAAATAATGCATAGAATCTTGTCTTGCTTGAAAAGCACAAATGCTCAAATATGAATAACAAAATTTATGAAATATCGTTTGAAAAATAAACAAAATTTTAACGAGCTTGAGATTTCAAAAGTATTACACAAATTGTCATAGAATAACTTGAATTCGGTCAAAATCAAAACACCAAAATGAAATCTCGTGTGCATAAAGTTACCATCGAAACATCTCATAAATGAAAAAAAAATCGCAATAATCGTGTGACTCAATTAATGATTAAATTTGTAAATCGCGTTTTATATGCTCTTTGAAAATATAAGAATAACATCGAAAACGAAGTCTCAAGTAAAGTCGTTTTTATTGCTTCCCAGAAAATGTATATAATAACAAACATCGCGGTAATGTGTAATTAGAGAAAGGTGTAAATCATTATCAAATGTAAATCTTGTAAGCCGAGTTGTTAAAGGAATTTGTATACTTAAAGCTGTTGTGAAGAAAATAATTTATGAAGAAATGATGTTTGAGATAATAAGAGGTAATAGTTCGTGAATGAAGTATAACGCATTTATAAATGCGTCCCAAAAAGATTTGCAAAGGCATGGTCATTGAGTTCATGCAAGATGGTGAAAAGTTGTAATTTGTTATTGAATAAATCTCGAATTTGACATTCAAAATGAAACCTCATATTTATAAAGTTATTAAGAGATTTATCGCCTTAGGTGACAATATTTATAATCTTGAAAACACGTATATGATCGTTTAATAATCTCCTCTAAAACAAATCCTCATAATAAATTTGTTATTGTCATGACAGTACCATATATATATATTTTAGAGTTTATAATTTAAAAGTGATTATTTGAACACATGAGGTTGTTATAAATACACTAGCTGTATATATATATATATATATATATATATATATATATATATATATATATATATATATATTGTGGTAAGTGTGAGTGTTTAGGTCCGTTTGGATAGTTGAGTTTTCTTGAGTGGAGTCGATGGGGTTTGTTGAGTTTAGGTCTTTTGAGTGGGTTAAGGTTGGATGATTTGTGTGAGTAGTGGTTGGGCTATTAGGATGATGCTTGCTTTTTGAGTTCGGGTAAGTTGATGGGTTGGGTAAGTCGACCTTGACTAGTTTGGGTTTAGATTCGGTGTATACATGTATTTAGTAATGAGTGTTTGGATTTCTATTTTGATATCAAACTCTATGGTTGGATGTGAACGGTGTGGCGATATGGTTTGGTGAATTGACATAGCAGGGGTCGAAGGATTTGAGTCATAGTTGGGTAAGCTTTGGTTATTGTATTTATATATATATATAGATGTATAAGATAACGATGATAATAATAATTTCAATAATTATTATTAATAATACTAATATAGTATGAACTAATAATAATAGTTAAAGAATAAAAACCCCACGTATTAATTAAAGCGTTGTTGATAAAATAATAATAATAATTATAACAAATAATATTGATAGTAAATAATAATACCATCCTCGGTGTCGGTTCGGGTTCTAAACGAGTTCACAAGATAAATGTAATAATATAATTGATAATAATAAATTATCAAATATAATTTTAATAAATAACAATAATATGATCTTTAAGAATAATATTAACAACTTTAATATTTATAATAACAATAACATTAATAATAATTCTAATACTAATAATATTAATAGTAATAGTAATAATAATAGTAACAATATGAATTAAACCTAAAATAATATTATAACATTTATATATATTTATTTTTAAACATAAATCCAAGATCGATTTTTAAGTGGTTAGTAACTCGGGTGTATTCCGTCTTAGCTAACCAAACCCGATGTTCATCTTATCCCCAATTCAAAATAACACCAATATTCATCCAACCCGTTTCAAAGTATTTAACCGATAATTAATGATTTCAAACTAATTGACATACTAAAATTAACAATAACAAAACCCAAATTAACTTGTACCTAATATATGTTCCCGAGGTAGTCGGAGATGGAAACCGCAACCGAGGGAAGGAGGAAAGGAAAGAGAGAGAGAGAGAGCCGTAGAGAGGGAGAGAGCAGAGAGAGAGTTACAACGAGAGAGAAAGAGAGAGACGAGGCAGAGAGAGAGACGGCGAGAGAGAGAGAGACAGCGAGAGAGATAGATAGAGACGGAGAGAGAAACAGAGAGAGATAGATAGAGACAGCGAGAGAGACAGAGGGAGAAAGATAGAGACGGCGAGAGAGAGGTGGCGGGGCTGGTTTTCCGGTGAGGCCACGGTTTCGGCCGCCGGAAAAACGGGGAACAGAGTGGTGGTGGTGGCTGCGGGTGATGGTTTGCATACCAGAGGGGAAAGAAAGGTTAGTGGTGGTGCGGTGAGAGGTGGTGGCCGAAGGTGGGTGGTCGGACGTCGCCGGAAAACGGCTGGGGTCGCCGGAAAATGAAAGGGAAGAAGAAGGAGGCGGCTGGGTGTAATGATATTAGGATTAGGGTTTATTTCTTTTATAGGTAGGTTATAAATGTTACGTTTTTGGCCCCTCAAGTTTGGTATTTAGTTATAATTGGTTTAAAACTTGTATAACTTTAAAGAAATCCACTTTAGTCCCTAACGTTTACTTAACCTAGCTTATAAATTATAAATAACTGTATTTGACAACCTCGCACACGCTAGAGTTATATTAACAATGGTTTGATAATTTGACAGTTCGGATTTACAAGTTTAACCACCATTACGAAGTATAACTTATTAAAATAAAACACAAAGAAATCGACATGATTACCAAATGAATATAACCGAGACCCGAAATTGACGAATGTCACAGCTAACTTTTGGATTGCCTTAGCAGAATTCGAAACTCTAAACCATCAATAAAGTTTATGTGCATAGATTTTGGATTATCCTAAACAAATCTTAATCATCACAAAGCAAGCAACTGAACTTATAATTTTCCTTAATTTTGCTTAGGGTTGCAAGTCCAGAGGGATCAAGTTATGTGGAGTACTAGCGGCTGCGACTCTAATCACAGTTTATTCCTCTAAGCGCCGCCCTAACAACTACCGAAAAAAGTATGGAGTAGTGTTTTTAAACGATTGCCGCTCTTATCTGCAGCCAGCTCTATCTCAACATCATTCGGGTAAGTTTTCAACATTATTTGGTAAGTTTTCCAGTATTTTATACAAACAAAGTTGTAATATAAAGCAAGACAGAAGTACTCAAATATATAACAAACAGATTTAGAGATAAGTTCTTGTTCAAGATGGTTTTTAAGCTTACAAAGTGGGCTATCTACATCTTGTTAGGTTTGTCCAAGAAATAATAATTGGTTTCCCCCCTAAGTTTTTTCCAGGTAGAAACCATAGCTTTTTTTATATTAGTAGGTGATTAAGAATTAGGCGTTAAAAGTTCTTGTATTTTTAGAAGATTCATTACCTTGTTTGCTAGTGTGACAAGCGAACTCGGCAAGTTGGTTTGGGTGACAACAAAACTCTATTAGAGTTTTTCATCAAACTTGACTAGTCGTTTATGGTTTTTCATCAAACTCTATGTAGTTCGCTTACTACCCAAGTGATTTTTGATGGTTCAGGCCCTTTATTGCAGCAGATAACACACAGCTGATGATCAAAACTGATGATCGACTCTTTCTTTATTAATGGAAATACATACTGAACAAAACAAAGAAGACGCTTTCATCTATTCCTAACCCTAGCTGCTGAAATAAATTAGGCCCATTCACACACACGTAGCATAAACGTGTTGCAGTAGCCCATGACTAAAAAACTGAAAACATGACCCACTCAGGGACGAATCTTAGTGAGGGCCGGGGGTCCCCCCCCCCCGATTTTTTTGCGTAATAGTGTAAATTTACCCGTTTTCGCCCGAAATTTTTTATACGTAGTGTAAATTTAGCCGTTTTAAGCTGAAATTTTGAGCCCGGCCCCCTCCGTTTTTGAAATTTTGTATACATTTTGAGTCCGGCCCTCCGGTGTCTTAGTCCAAGCTTCGCCACTGGACCCACTACTTTGAGTTACAACTAAACATATCAGAACATGTAATTAAATAAATAACTTCCTAAAAACTTAACCCTTTAAACTTGAGTTTCCTGCTGACCCGTATCCAACCCGGTTTGACCCGCCAAGTTTAACCCAACAATTTTGCTAGAGTAGTGATCTGCCTAGATGTACAAGAACTATCGAAACACGTCTATAAATACGTAGCTGAATCCTAAACAACCCAACATGCTTTTGTCATGATTTCAATTTTTAATAAGGGTACTTAACTATAAAGCCAAATACGAATATGTACATTCTACTATTGATCCTTTTGTTTTAAGCATAACGTTGAAAAATCAACTATATATACAACCTATAAGTAAGCAGCCAATATTGCGGTCTAGTTTAGTATGCATTGACTATATTACATTATATATGTCTACATTGTCCTTGTGATTTCCAGGATTTTACCATTCTGCCATCAACACAATTCAAGAAGTGAAACGAGGAGAAAACCTATGGGACTTGGCAACAAGAAGTTATACCTCATTTGCAAGCTCTAAGAACAACAGCAAGCACTTCACTGATACTGCAGACTTGAACTTCCTCATGTCGAAAGCTGTAGACAACCCGAGTTTGACACCAAAGTCTTCCTTGCGAACCGCATTGGTGACTGTGTTCGAAGATCCTGTCATCGAGACGTCTAGGGAAATAAGACAAGATCTTTCCCTAGACGACTATGTTGGGTGTGCCTCGGTTCATGGAGTAGGCCCGTCCATAGCCATTTTCGACACGGTGGTAGATGGACAATTGGATTGTCTTTTTGTTTACCCTTCACCACTTCATTCAAGGGAGCAGATGCAAGGACTAATAGCTAGTATGAAAACTAGCCTTGTTGATGGCATAAAAATGGAGGAAAACCTTGAGTCTAGGGTTACATAATTTATAACATCATTTGGCACCTTAGGTCAAATAAATTTAAACAATATTTATTGGTGTATTGTAATTTCTTCGGGATAGCCGACTTGATGAACCACTATGTGATTTTGTTAGAATAACTTGGAATAATATGAACATGAAAACTGGCTATTGGACAAAACCCATATAATGTGACCGCCTACCATTTATTTTATATATTAATTATCAATTTTGGTATCACACATATTTATTCGATTCTTTTGTATTGTACAAAGTGTTTAGACATTGTGTCGCCATTGCTGAAAGCTTGGCTTCGAATTCATCCAATAATATTGTGTCATGCAGTGTCGACTGAATGCTGACTGGATATTTGTTGAAACCACTACTAATGCCGCATGAGCCTGTTGTGGTAGGCGAGCGGTGGCTTCAACGAATTATCTGATTTATTTATTTAACCTTTTCTTTCTAAATTTGGAAACAAATAACTAATATTACATTAAAATAAAAATATTAAGAAATAATAATACTAGTCTAGTACAAGATCATCGAGACGTCTGGCCCACAAATACTCGACCAACTCATGACAAAGGTTTTCGTGGACCTCGTGGTTCTTGAGATATAAGACGATTTGGAGTTTTTCATCATCGGTGATTGTCAATGCGGGTTGTGAGACGTCACCTTGGTAGTTCTGACAAATAGCCATACATTGGTGCTTAATACCATGTTATGTAGAATTATATAAGTGTAGATGACATCTATTATTTTCTCCATTGACCAAAACCGTAGTGGCCTCGAAATCAAATGAAAGTTTTTCTTTAGAATTCGAAACGCCCTTTAATTATCTTTACGTGCCAATTCTTGCTTCTTCTTAAAGTACTTCCGTTTGTCTTCAACTGGAGATGCATAAGCTTGAAAAGCGTTGACCATTCGTTGTAAATCCCATCTACCAGGTAGTATCCATGCTTGAATTGAACCCCGTCCGCATAAAACGATTGAGTTGGCTCAACCCCTTCAATAATGTCATCGAATATCGGTGACTGTTCGATAACATTTATGCTGTTATTTGACCCGACAACACCAATAAAACGCATGCCAGAACCAAAGATCATGGGAGGCCACTGCCTCAAGTATAATACTTGGTCGAGGTAGACACATGTCCCATCCAACATGCGTACACTAGATGCTACCGGGCATTCCGGGGAAACCATGTCTTTTGTCGTGCACCTTGTATATGCATTGGATATCATACAAAGTTAGTTTCGCAAATATCTCTGTGAGTAAATCGATATGATCCCTATGTATAAACATTGTCAAGTAAACCCTCGGACAATATATAAAATATAACTAAACGAAACCTATATGTATACATGTATACCTTGACAGAAAAAATGAAGTGAGTCTCGTGAAACGTTTTAAGACATTTATAGGTTTCATCCATTGCGTTTGACGAAATTCCATATGCAAGTTGACGAATAGCAGTTGTACATTTTTGGATGGTCGTGAAATGTGTCCTACGTCTTGCATCTTGTCTTTGTTGAAAAAAAGGATATCGATCCGACAAATCATTTGATAAACGCATGAATAGTTGTCTACTCATTCGAAACTGACACCTAAAATGTTCTTCGTCATAAAGGCGATTGAGGCTAAAATAGTGACGTACCAAAGTTTCATTAGCGACCACTCGATCACGATGAAGAGGTGGTTGTCATGTTAGTCTTTGTCGTCCTTGAAACCGTTCCGCCAACAGGTTAACTGTTATTCTCCCGGCTTCAAAAATAAGGTCGTCTTCATCCGAAGAGTCAGATCAAGAAAAAGAATTCCATTGCTTTTTTTTGGTTTGTAATTGGGTGTATTGAAGAGAAAGAGTAGAATGTGTTGGTATTTTTTGTTGTGTAAATGTGTTTATATAGGTAAATATAGAAAGAAAACAAATAATTAATTTCCAGCGGTCAAATGCAAACATCCCAAAACATTCCATTCCCAAATTTCACTTCACCCCCTCCCCCACCATGGTTGCGGCTGCTTGCACGCTCGCGGTGCCACACATGGGTGTACGTTGTGGTGTGCGCCTCCAACGTGGCTCACGCTAGCCACTCGCGAGGCCACTAAAATGACCGCAACACACATTCTTATACTTAATATGAAATCAGATAATATAGTATTATGGTATTTATGGTTTATTAATAACCTACGAGCTTGATTCATCTATATTTATATTTAAATTGTTATTGATCAATGGAATTGAATCAATTAGTCTATTGACAGCTTACACACCATCCCTGACTACTTAACTCTTATAATATTTAACAAAAAATAATAGCAACATGATTATTTGTACAAAGACCCTTCACTGTGAGAGGGTTTGGGGGCGATTTTGGGGATGAAATACTGGTGGGGGGCGATATAGGGATGTGTGTGTGAGTGTGGGGAAGGGGGGAGGGGGGTTGTGAAGAAGGGGCGATGTTCAGGGTGAGGTGGGACCACATCGGTTAAATAATTTTTAAACAAATTTTTTTTCATATTCTCATTATATACCATCAAATTGAACTTATATATATTTATATACAACTAGATACCTCTATTATTTTTTACAATTTTCCTCTCTAAAATATGTCTTCTGGCTCATATTTTGACTCATTTTAGACATCCGAGTATACACACGACTTTTATTACCCGGGCCCCGAAGCTATTATGGATTATGATTTAGAAGATGAAGTAATTTCTTCTACGGTTCGAGAGGCTGCCGAGCTTTTAATCGAACAATGTGAAAGCTCACAACAACAAACAGGACGACCTGCGCTTGAACGAGATCGTAAAGGTGCTCATGACTAGTTGATAAAAGATTATTTTTCTACATACTCGATTTTTTTATTCAGAAAGATTCGGCGCCACTTTCGAATAAGTCGCCAACTATGTTTACGAATTGATATGTTGGTGATTTAGAACACGAGTATGAATATTTCCAACTAACAGCAGACGCGCGACGTAGCTAGGATTTTCTCCTATGCAAAAATGCACTGCGACTATTCGTCAACTTGCATACGGGACCACGAGCGAGTGACGCCATGTAAGAATATTTATAGATGTCGAAAACAGTGGCTCGTGAGACCCTTCACATGTTCTGTAAATGTGAGTATTATTATCATCTTATGTTATATTTAGTTTTTTTTTGTTATATTTATTATTTTTTTGTTAGTTAATATTTTTATTTTTTATTGTTAATTTTTTTATTATTATTGAACTCTATTGGCAAAAATATTTGAGGAGTCCGACTCAATGTGACATACAAAAAATATACGAGGCTCATCAACAACGACACGATTTTCCCGAGATAATCGGTAGCCTTGATTGTGCACACTAAAAATTGGGAAGCTTACCCAGTTGCTTGGTAAGGTCAACATTATCGGGATGATCATGATATTCCAACACTTATACTTAAGGCTATGGCATCATTTGGTCAATGGATATGACATGCGTTTTTTTGGTATGCAAGGTGCAAACAATGACATAGAGGTCATATATTCGTCTCTTTTTTTAAAGAAATCATAGACGGAGTTGCACCCGACTCCTCATTTTCATCAAATGATGTCGACTACGAATATGGATATTATCTAGTCGACGGTATTTATCCGGAGTGGACCACTTTGGTGCTTAGTTTTACATGCCCGATTGACGATAAACGTCAATATTTCAAGAAAAAATACGAGTCGGCCAGAAAGGAAATCGAAAGGTCATTCGGGGTATTAAAGAAACGTTGGAGTATCATTAAACAGTCGGCTCGTATCCACCAAACGAATAAGTTAAGAAACATAATGTATGCTTGCAATATCTTACACAATATGATATTGGAGGACTCGGACATAATTATTTGTCAAAGACGACTAAAACGATGTACCAAAATTGATCTCATCACTAAACGTAGATGAAAACTTGCTAATTTATTAAAAACACGAAGAAGAGAAACGACTCACAGTCTTCGATCAGATTTGGTTAAACATTTTTAAAGGAACAAGTAAATAATGACGAAAAATAAAACATTTGTAGTTTTTTTATTTAGTTTGTGTTTAATGTTTTTAAATATATTAATGTTATTTACTTTTTATTTTATTATGTTCTTTAAAAATATAAAAAAATTATCTAATGTTGTCCCTCGTGACAACAAACCATAGAGGGGCTTTGTTGTTTTTAGTGCCCACATTACGTCTTGTTTTTGAGTTTTTTAATCAAGGAAAGAAAAGAAAAAGAGAGGGAATGATAAGAAAGTGAAGGGAAGGGAATGGAAGGGAAGAAATTTTTTTTTAATTAGGTGTGTTCTTGAGTTGAAAGGAAATTAGAGGAAAGAAAATGATAACTATGTTAAAAAATAGTTATCCTTAGTAATCAATTAATCATCCCATTTTTGGGATGATAACTTATTAGGAAAATACATTAATTTAATTCTTCCTAACTCCTTCTACTCCTTTCCTTTCCATCCTAAAAAAAACTCAAGAACACATATTTTTTAAATATCCTTAGTTTTCCTTTCCTTTCCCTTCTTTAAAAAAGCTCAAAAACAATAGATGACAGGTTAACTATCCCGGTCCATGTATTTTGTAACTTATAAATTTTAATATTTTTCTTTGTCACGTTTCATATTTCCGTACGTTTGAAAAATAGGAACTCCCGTCGGGTGAGAATATACATTTTCTTGATTAAATTAAATATAAAGCCAAGTACCCAAGGTGTTGCTTGAAGCAATGACCGGGATTTGGTCCACTGACCGATCCAGTTCTATGCGGTTCGCTCAGTCATCAGAAAACCAGACCGGTTGAACCGGTTTTTATATTAATTTTTTTGAAGTCTTTTTTGTCACCCTTTTTAAGCCAATTCGGTTCGGCCGGTCTGACCAGTTCAACCGGTTGCTTGGCCGGTTCAGTGTCCGATCCGGTTATGAAAACATTGGCTTGAAGATTCCAATTCTAATAAACATCTATTTTTACATTACAGGTAGAATATTAGGCGTCGGTAAATACTTAAACGTATCTAACTGCAAACAAGATCCTTACATATATACAAAACGATGAATAGTTGACTTCTTCACGTCATTCTCCAAAGTATTGGTCATTACATACTTCGCAACTACGTCTTTTTTCAACTACAAAGTGTCGTACCGATGTGAAGCTACGCCATTATTGTATACTACAAGTAAGGCTAATTATCGTATCCGCGAGCTAGGCCATATTGCATCATCATCTGAGCTCCAACGTTTTGTCTACAGAATTTAGTGAATCTCTTGCTTTGTAAAGCTTCACTATCTCCCATTGGAAGTAATTTCCAATTAAATAGGCCCGTCACGTGTAGGTGACCAGGTTGAAACTATTTGGCACGTGAGATTCATTAATATGTAATGAGTTTATAGGGTTGCAATTAGGGTTTTATTATATTTGGTAATGGATTGCCTAACAAGTTAGGTTAGTCTATATAAACAAAGTTATGGTTAGACATTATAGAAAATGAACATGATGTAACCGAGTTAGGGTTCATCAAGAGTCAAACCGAGTTAGGGTTTGAGAGTTATAATTAGTTTTGAGTTATATTTTCTGATAAATAAACAAGATTTATTTGTTTAAATCGTGTCTGATTATCGATTTGGGACTTGATCTCCAACTTGGTAAACATTAGATTAGAGTTGCACAAATCAGGTTTTTCAAATACCCGGGTTCGGGTATGATCGAGTATTGGAAAATCGGGTATTTGTAATAAACAGGTCGGGTTCAGGTTCGGGTATTGTCTCTAAAAACCAATATACCTATGCATAGGGTTCGGGTCGGGTATAGAATCGGGTATTCAAAAACCGGGTATTTGAATACTCTATTTTCGGGCATTGAAAAACCCCTATTTTCGGGTTTTTTTGGGATTTTTTCCGGGTATAGATTGGATTTTTTTAAAAGTTTGCAATTTTTAGGGGTATTTTTCGGGTATACCACGGGTATTTGAAGTACCCGGTTTCGGGTATTGGAAAACCCCGGTTCCGGGTATAGAACTGGTTCGGGTATTCGGGTATTACCAGGTACAAAACGGGTCCGGTTCGTGTTCGGGTTTTAGTACCGAAATGCATACCCTATCTGTACCCTATGGGTAGGGCCGGGTATTAAAAACCCATGTATTAAAAAAACCGATTCCGGGTTTTTATTTCGGATCCGGTTCCGGGTTTGGGTTTTTTGTGCCCCTCTACATTAGATTACTCAAATTTCAAACTTCATTATAGTTTTAACGAGGATTTATTAAGCTTCGTCTCATCTTCTGCTTATAGTTAATAAACATTAGATGTTCTTTTTGTCATCTTGGAATCGTCCATGATCACTCGTAATACACTTGGAATGTTCCCCAAAAGGTCAATATTATGTGTATGATCTCCAACTTATTCATTATGTTATTATGTTGAACAACATATAAGGTTAATTTATTCATCAAGCTATTTTGGGTAGTTGAACAAAATGAGAATCAAAATAAGCATTGCTAACACCCATGTTGAAAAGTGCATGAAAATGGTCTACAATATTTACCTGGAAATATGTAACAAATTGCCACTGCTCAATAGCAGCTTGGTTCTTAACCGCTAATCACGGAGTCACTAAAGGTCCGTAGCAACAAACCTACAACTGCATGTTACTTGTAAATCAGTTGGTAACTAAAGATTAACCGCCAACGAAAATTTTGCATTGGTTCACCCCAACGTAAATGAATCATTCATATATCTTGTCTGACTTCCTATTGAGTTTCATAAAATTTCATTGAATATAAATTCCCGCTCTCTGCGGAAACCTTATGTATTATATGATTATTGATTTTGTCATGTTCCCGCAAAAAAATATTTTAATCTGAAAATAATCTTATTGAGATTCAAGAAGTATCCACATGAATGAAATTCGAAAGATGAAACCGACAACGTATGCATCATTTTATACGAGTCATGCATAAAGTAACTTTGTAAAACTTATTTATGAATATCATGATTCATCGTGAAACTATATTGAAATTGCCATCTAATTACATAGAAAAAAGCAGTCAAAAACGTACTTCCCCATAAATTCAATAGTGAAACAAACAAGGTTGTCATGTTTAATTACTTGTGAATAAAGTTATTTATAAAACTCTTATTTAATTAATTATATGAATGCATATAATACAAGATAATGTTTACATGTTTGTGATGTATCTAATACGTTTTCGTGATGACGTGATGCATAGATCGTCTTTCTAGCTACTTCATCAAATAGATAATTAAAATATTTTATTCACGATTACACAGAATTAATATACGTTACCGATACAAAATTAAAAGATGCTCCACATGAACTGGCTCAAATCATATAATATTAAGTTGACCATAAAATCATATCATCCATCAGGTAATCCTGCAATGATGTCTGGGAGATTAGATCATCTCCAAATCCTTCAATGAAGCTACCGGCGTCCGGTAAAAATGGCTGATCAGTCCACATATTTCGGGCTGTATCCGAATCTTGTGGTGTAACTTCACTAGGAAACGCCCAATCTGAGACACCCAATGAACTCGGGGACGATTCACTAGTTGAAGAAGATGATAATACGGCCAATAAAATTTCAACTTCTTGTTGAGTCGTTGAATTCGGGTTCTTTAACGGACCTAGTAATTTCGGCTTTGCATCCCTAGCTGGTTCAACATGCCCAGATTGTTCATTCTTCTTTAACACAGTTTGGTTATTTACGACGCGGTTTTTTAAATGTGTGTGCCAATGATTTTTTATGTAATTGTCAGTTCTTCCCGGTAATAGTGCAGCCATCTTTGACCATCTATGTATATAACAACATAGCTTTATATATTTATATGACAATAACACCAGTATTAAATAACTATATGCTCTAGGGACAGAATTAGTTTGGACTTACTTATTGCCAATCTTGTTATGTAAACTAATAATCACATCTTCTTCTTCTTTTGTAAAGTGGCCGCGCTTCACGTTTGGCTGAAGATAATTCATCCATCGAAGCCTGCAACTTTTTCCGCATCTTGACAAACCTAAATGACAGACCACAAGAACAAAAAAATATATTCCTTATTCTTTCTATCAATATAATTTGACATGTACACATTTTTTTAACAGCTACTAGTATACATCACTGCGGGATTTGAGCCCTCTACCTTCAAATGAAGGGAGTGCCTATTACAACACCACACCAGATGCCATTGGGCCAAATAAAGATTTTCAGGAAGATCGAAAGTATATCGTACCAGCACGCTTGGGAAGTTCTCGCCAGTTAGGGTGACCATGTTTCTCAATGTAGGCTCTTATCTTGTCGTCTTCATCTTGACTCCATGCGCCTTTCTTGATTCCGTTTATATCAAAACACGGTGCCCTCACCATTTTCTCTACTAGGTTTCTGAAACTCTTTTTCTGTGGGTAATGAGGACCTTTTAGTTTCTGGATCTAAATATATGCATATACCAAAAATAAAAAAATACGTGTCTAAAGACATCAATATAATAAGACGACCATAAGCAAAAGCTTCTTAATTGTTTGGTTAAACAATTCAATTAAAGTGAATAACCCAAAGCATACTCTCTCTGATTTTTTTAGCGTTGATTTACAGTTTTTAATTTCGAAAGAACTATATATCTATAACTTTTTAATTTAGAACATAAACTTTTTTTAAATCATTTAACTTTATATTAAGTGGCTTATATTTTTAAAAACTTATACTTCTTATACACATATACAGTACTACTACATACATATACTAATTTAGATATATAGGAAAAGTAGCAAATTAAGTTTTTCATTTGTGTAGTAATGTAGTATTATGAATAATTAGTTAATAGATCTGTCATAAATATTAATGCAAAGCCCTGTTTTGTTATTTAGTCTTTTGTATTTGTTTATTCTATTTACGATGTGTCTAGAAAGCTTATCGGTTTGTTTATTGTATGTTTGGGCCGGGAGCCATGTAATTTTAAGCCCATTGAGCCGTTTATAATAGAAAGGGGATGACATACTTCTCCTATAAATAGGAGAACATGCCTATGCACCCACTAACCTTTTGCAAACTCACAACCTTATCTCTTCACCAACTCTCCGTACTCCTTTTTTCTTTCCATGTAGGGTAATAATCAACACTAACAATATTTGAGATCTTGGTTACTTACAAGTGATTTTCGATAGCTAGTTAGTGAGATCGATTCAAGTACTTTGTTGTTTGATCTGTTCTTAGGACCTACAATCAATCAATCAATATATATATATATATATATATATATATATATATATATATATATGGTGAGGCTAATTATGACGACTTGAGTAGTTTAATTTTAAAACACCATCAAATGAGCTTTGGTATCATATTTCTTTTAAGGATATTTAGGTCTTTACCCTTAATTTGTCGGAGCAAGATATAAATTTTTAAGTTAGTTTTTACCTGATGAAGGGGTTACTTAGTGAAAATAAAAATTCGTTTTTTATGCATGCAATAAATCAAATTCATTAATCCCAACTGTTTTCGAATTTGTTCTATCTTGTGGTCATGGTAATATTGATTTTGCTTTCGCTAATAGGAAAAATTGTCTAATTTTTTAATCCTAATTCTTTGAGTCTCTAATTTTATGACTTAGAGCATTCTCATTTTGTTCTGTAAATATGTGAGTGTGTTTTATAAATTATATGATATTAAAGGGATTGGAAGCCTAAATAGGCTCTTAACCCACCAAACTACTTATGCATATCAAATTCATCAAGGAAACATCCACCAAGATTGGACTCAATTCTTATGGAAGCATGCAGAAGTCATCCGCTGGTGGAAGGAGAAACAAAAGTACACTGTTAGACAAAATAGGTATCAACCAAAAGATTCTTTCATAATGACATTTACCTTCATAAAGGGGAGCACGTGAAAGCCTGACCAATAAGGAGGAGCCAACAAATCATTCCTTAGCGGCCTTGCACATGGCCAACTATTCCATCCAATCAGGAATGCACCCATGTCCCTTCAAGTAAAGGGAATACCCTTTGGACAATGACAACCCAGCCAATCATTCTCCACCACTCTTGGCTATAAATACCCTCACATCATCAACGAAGAGGTCACACACATTCCATCAATCACCCAACATATTACTAAGAACTTTATCTCATTGGAACAATTATTGATTCACAGGAGGGTGGTTATGAGAACCCCTCCCCCCCCCCCACAATGTCATTCTCATAACGAGCTTACGGTGATATGTTTTTACAGTCTCGGATCTGATTCACATTCGTTTGGCCAAAACCTTATCTTCAAAACCCTAACCCAATAGAAAAATAGATCTAACCCTAACCTTGGGATAAGTCTGTGTTTCTTCATTGGCGTCATCTATTTTTTCATCTAGAACAACTTTAGTTGGTGGTTTTGGTCGAAATGAGACAAAATCAGGCGAATCTGACCGTTACTCCATCGTTCGTTAAGGATGACAGAAATATTACGGTGAAGAATTTTCGATGTCAGCGAAATCCAGATCCGGAAGCTCGTTCTGGTGGATCCCTCTGTTTCAGGGAAGATGACATGTTCGTCAAACATTATCAACCTGGAATTCGACGAATAACGCAAACTCTTGAAGACTGGTTACGTCTGGAACAATAACTCATTGCAGAGGAATATGAGTAGATGTTGCAAAATGAGCATGTACCGCCAAGGACGCTGACGTATAAAGAGTCTCTTTCTCCACCTCCAATAATGATTCGCAGCCAAGCTAACGCTCGTGTTAGAACTGTGACTGTTTCATGAAAAAGATGGTAGAAGGGATGTAACATCGTGAAAGTTTTGGGTTTAAAATGCCAAGTTTCAAAAGTAAAAGGACCAAAAATGACAAATTGTAAACTTCAGGGTTTAAATTGAAAATTTTGTTTTTCTGTCCCATCGCAATACGCGATGGATCAGAGGACCATCCCAGCGCGTATCGCGATTGGTCATCTGACAAGCAAGGCACGTGGCGTGCCACGTGTCCAAACTTGGCACAACGTCCGCCACGTGTCACCACGTGGCATCACGTCCGCTACGTGGCAAGCCTATAGGGCAGGTCATTGGTCTACGTCGCGATACGCGACTGGTGACCAAGGGGACCATCACGTATCGCGATGGGACCCCTGATCAGCCTATAAATAGAGGCCATTGTCTCTCTCACTCATCAACCCATTTTCACAGCAGCTTTCTTTCTCTAGAATACTCTTTCTCTCACTAAAATTTACCTCGTAAAGCATGCCATGACATACCTCGATTTCCGTGCCCAACATTCCGACTTTCCTCGAAGTATGTGCCACTCACCAACGACGTCATCTCGAAGTTTGTGCCATCACGAGACGACCTGAAGACCATCTTGAAGTGCGTGCCGTGAAGATTAGGTACCTCGATAAACGTGTCAAATGAAGGGTTGATGAAGAAGATAAAGAAAAACGAAGCGGCGTCGAAGTACTGCTTGATTGTGTAGGGTTTCTATAAGCCAACCAAGTTAGGCATAATGCCCGAATAAAAATAAAATAATAAAGGCTTAATACCCTAAGTCGAGAATATAATCAATACCTCGATAAATAATAAAAGGAAATAATAACAAAGAAAATAAAGGAAAGAAAAATGATTATTATATAATTCTTTGTTATATATATTATTTAAGTTTAATATAATTATTCTTAGATAATAAGTAAAAGAAAACATACGTTTCTTAAAGAAGAAGAAACGTAGGGTTTTAAAAAAAGTAAAATAAGTTAAACTAGAAGTTTATCTTATAAAAGATAAAAAATTAAATAAGTTAAAAGAAAGAGTTTTAACTTATAAAAGAAAAGAAAGAAATAATACTTTTAAACTAAAAGGTTTAAAGTAAAGAAAAGTGATTTTCGAACTAAAGGTTCATAAATAAAATATAATCGAGGTAAAGATTAGAAAAAGAGACTAGAGGTCTTAAGCCGGATTGAATATCCGACTTACAAAAAGTTATACTCGTACTATAGGTGTGAGATAGCAAAGAAAATGGATAGACCCTCGGAAAGTGTATTGAAGCTGATCCAAAAAGAAAAAGGTGAATACGCCCCAACTTTATTAAACTTGTTTATTCGATTAAAAAATAATTGAAATGAATTACATGGGACTACGTGTCTCTAAAACGTTATAAACAAAAGTAATCGCTATCCCTCAGGCTGTCGTGTACATTTGTTTGGATCCCTACGTATGTGGTAATAAGTCGGTGGGCACACCGCACCACACTTGTCCATGACCTCCGATACGATGGGCCGGACCTAAGTTACGTCCGTGTGAGACTGACCTAAGTTACGTCCGTGTGAGACTGACCATGTGTATACGTATGGTACCTAAGTAATGTCAAACGCTGCGGTATTTGTCGGGGTGTCTTGTGTGAGACTTAGCTAATAATTGTGTTTGTTTTAAAAGCTTGATTATTCCTAAGCCACGATAGGCCGGACCTAAGTTATGTCTCGAGGGGTAATCAAGTAAAAGAAAATAGTTTCGCGTTAGCATATTCACCAGCATGTGTTGCTGACGTATTTTCTAAACATTTTGCAGGTAATCAAGAATAGGAGCTTGGGATGCCCAAGTTATTAAGATATTTGATGGCTCAGATCATTTTGTTAATATTAAAATATGAAATGGTGGTTTGCAATGAACAAGTAATATTTTGTAAAACACTAAACGGGAACTTTTAAATCCCGTCTTTTGATAATGTAAATATTTTAAATCCACATAATTATAACTTCCGCTTTAAACCGCAACTCTGATTTATTTACAAATGTGGTACCAACATATGTGTCGCTCGCCTAGGCTGTGGTTTGGGGTGTGACAAGGGAAGTCGCGACAGAGGTTGCCGTGTGGACCAGAGGGTGTTTCACATACATACGTATGACCATATTCGGTTTACCCGCGGGTATTATGATGAAATGTACCGAGGTGATAATGACGGTTATCCAAGTGATGATTGTTGAAACTATAGTCGTGAATGCTCTTAGAGCATTCTCAACCTCATCTTCATAATTCTAATAAGTTATATTGGTTTTTATTAATCCCAAATATCATCTTTGGTCGTTGTCGATCTCAACTAACGAATTGTCTGCTGATGGTCTCATATTTTAACGTATTTGTTCCAATGGTCTGCAACTAACAAAATCTTGCTGGTCGTCGGAAAAACGCTTTTGTCCAAAAAAGTCATATTTATTGCCAGAAAACTCAACCTGAACACCGCCACCACCACCATTACCAACCGATTCACCACCAACCAACCACAACCACTTGAGCATTAACAAACATCCCCGCTATGGTTCAAAGGTGTATGGGACGAAAATGTTGAGTTTCCCAGAAAAATTGTGAATTGTCTGAACAAAAGCGTTTTTCCGACGACCTGCAACTAACGTCGTTAGAACTCTGTTTGTCGCTGACCGTTGGAGACAAATATAATAAAAAGTGGGATCGTTATCATTCAATTCATTAGTTGAGACTGACAATGACCAAAAGATAATAGTTAGAATTAATAAAACCAATACACATTTTAATAAAAATACTTTAATAATTCACCTTCTTCATATCTTAACCCCATATTTTTAGGGGAAAACAAACATAGTTGAGGTGTAACTATTCACCCATATATCTATAATTTAATATTACTTTTGAATAGAAGAAAGAGAAAACTGTTTTTATTAGCCTTTAAACACAACAAGCGAGGTCATTTTGAACGACCTTATTCGGTCAACTAGTTTTCGGCATATGGTGCCCAACCCTAATTCGAAGCCATTGATGTTACCACATTTTATTCCTCTTCGACATTGCATCCATCCACCACTGATTTTTCCAACCCACCACCGTTTTCCACCTTTGTGTGCCATCTACCACCAATCTATCCAATCCACAAGCCTTATCGCCCACCGTGAGCCATCCACCACATATTTTACCCAACCATTTAAAGTCTAATTCTGAGCAGCAACAATTTTAATATTGGAGATAAGATAATAGGAGAGTCTAGTATGTATCATTCAAGTGTTGGTGTTTTTAACTATTCTAGTGCGCCTGGTTTAAAGTTTGTAGAGGGTTGGGTGGTTGATTTAGGGGAGAATCAACATATAAGTCTGACAAAAACTTAATTATGTTGATGTATCTGAGTTTAACCTAAATGTTGGAGACCCTAATGGAACTAATGCTCAAGTAACTAAGATATGTGATTTAAAGCTAACACAAAAGGTTATGTTAAGTAATGTATCTGATGAATGGTAAACAAAGTGATGGAATAAATTCTTTAGAAAAAAGATCATGGTGCTTTTAAGGTATATTTTAACATACAGTGATTCATATAATAATATTTAGCATGCTAGGTTTGGACATCCGTCTGATAATATGTTGTATGTGTTAAAGGATTTTTGAATATCTGTGTGAGATCTATCATAAAGCTAAACTTTCTAGCAGGTCTTCCTTTCCGTTGAGTAATAATATATCCAAACATGTTGGTCACTTAGTCCATTTAGATGTTTGAAGTCCATACAAGGTCATTAACTGTTGTTGATTATTCTACAAGAGGTGTTTGCTTTTTCTTTAAAAAGGTAAAGATGAGGTGTTGTTAAGCATAAACTATTTTTGTGAGTTGATAAAAACTTAACATGTTATATGTTGTCGTTTATTATAGGATCATTGTTAGTTGATTATGTGTTATTCTTCAGTTCGGTTTTTACCAGCAGGTAAAAACAGTTTTAATATTAACTTTGGGTTAAAGTTTAGTAGTAATAGTAAAAATAAAACAAGTTGCAAGCCAATTGCACTAAAAATTCAGGCTGCTTGTATAAAAAGATTTGCAGAAGATAACAAGTGGGGTAGGATAAGGGTGTAAGACCAACTTGTGTTTCAAGTTGAGTGTCAGCTAGGTGTCAAGTAGTTTTGTGTTTTTCACTCTATAAATAGAGGGGTTTGTTTTTTTAATTATGTACTACTACAAAAAATCAGTCTTGTTATAAGAAATACAATTACAAAAGTTAGTAGAAATCTAGTCCATTATGTTTTGTTTTTCTAGTTCAAGATCCAATTATGACCAACAATTGGTATCAGAGCCTTGCTCATTGATCCAACCAGCTGTTAAACGGGTCTAAAAAACACTACAGCCACCGTCAATCACATAGGTCGAAGGTGTCGGTCTATTTACCAGCCATAACCCCTGTTCCAGCCCAGAATCTGATAAAAAACGAATCTGACTAGCGGTCCGTATTGCCGATTCAAGCAGTAGCAATATCACCGCAGATCGAAATTCAGTTTCAGCAGCTGTTAAAATCAGAGAAGTTGGGGGAACAACATCGTACCAATGCCCGTTACTAAGTACAACGAACTATACCTCTTGGGTTATCAAGATGGAGTCATTCATGGATGCCCAAGGAATATGGGATGCCATCGAGCCACCCGAAGGAGTTGACATGGATGTCAAATTCGGAAAGAAATCAAGGGCTTTCATCTTCCAGACGCTGCCGGAAGACATCTTGTTGCAAGTTGCATGTCCCAAGGAGGGTAAGGACATGTGGAACGCCCTTAAAGTTCGGTATCTTGGTGCTGAAAGGGTACAACAAACCCTTAATCGAGAGTTTGAATTATTGAGCATGAAGGAGACTGATAGCATTGATGCTTATGCAAGCAAGGTTGGTGGGATCGTGTCCAAGTTCCAAACACTTGGAACCAAGATTGAAGAAAAGGTTCTTGTAAAGAAGTTGTTGACTTCTGCACCAACCAGATTTCTTCCTATTGTTGCTACAATAGAACAGTATTCGAACTTGAATACTATGCCATTTGAAGAGATCGCCGGACGACTCAAAATGTACGAAGAACGTATCAAACCCGTTGGAGCCGCCAAAGACCCTTCGAGTTAGTTGTTACAAACTAGATCTGAGTGGCAAGAGAAACACATATCTGATACGAAACAAGTTGGCAGAGACTGGGTATTAGCTCCGATCAATCACCGTGGTCGTGGTCGAGGACGTAGTAGATTTGCCAGTCGTGGACGAGGAGGTAGACACCCCTCGAATACTAATCAAAGGCCTGAATAGGCTGCTGATAAAAATAGCAAAAGGTGTTATAATTGTGACAGGCTCGATCACTTTGTAGCCGATTGTCGGGCTCCAAGAAGAACCGAAGGTGAAGCTAATTTGGAAAGGGAGGATGATGATGCTACTTTACTAATGGTAAAGTCTACACAAGATTATGTAATGTTGAATGAAGAAAAGGTGTTTCCTAGCGAATATGCCAAGGACAGTACCGAGAAAGGCACTTTGTACTTAGATAATGGTGCAAGTAATCACACATGACCAGTGAACGAATTTACTTTATTGAACTTGATGAAAAAACAATCAGGAGAGTAAATTTTGGAGATGGATCAGTAGTTGAAATCAGAGGCATAGGGTCTATTCTTCTGCAGTGTAAAAATGGCGATCAAAGACTTATTACTAATGTTTATTATATTCCAGATTTATGTAATAACATATCGAGTCTCGGCCAACTTGATGGGGTTTGATGCAAGACAAATATTGAGAACGGTTATCTCTTACTCTATGATCGATAGGGAGCAGCGTTAATGAAGTTCAAGAGGTCTCTAAACCGGCTCTATAAAGTATGTCTTCATGTTGTTTCACCAACCTGTTTACATTCTAAAATGAACGAGACGTCTTGGATTTGGCATGCTCGTCTCAGGCATTTTAACTTTGATGTCATGAGAATGGTGACACAAGAAAAGTTGGTGATTGGGGTTCCAAGTATAAACCACAAGTCACAAATTTGTGAAAGTTGCCTGGTCGGAAGCAACCAAGGCTTCCGTTTCCGTCCCATGCCACGTATAGAGCAAAAAAAAACTCTTGAACTAATACATGCTGACCTTTGCGGTCCTATTACACCTTGCACGCCATCTGGCATCAAGTATTTTCTGTTGCTTGTTGATGATTTTAGCAGATTTATGTGGGTATACATGATAAAGTCGAAAGATCAAGCTTTGGAAGCATTTGCTAAGTTCAAGAAATTTGTTGAAGTTGAAACGCATTATAAAATCAAGGCCCTAAGAACGGATTGTGGAAGAGAGTTTGTGTCTACGAACTTCGAACAATTGTGCAGCGAAGATGGTATAAATCGGTACTTAACCACACCATATACAACGCAGCAAAACAGTGTTATTGAACGAAGAAATCAAATAATACTTGGAATGACAAGATCGATTATGAAGGCAATGAAGCTGCCACAATGGTTGTGGGGAGAAGGTGTACGACATTCGGTTTACATCTTGAACCAAACACCTACAAAAGCTTTAGGAAAGAAGACCCCGTATGAAGCGTTAAAAGGACGAAAGTCGAATTTGGGACGCTTGAAAGTGTTCGGTTGTACCGCCCATGTTAAAGTACCCATGGTACAATTAACAAAATGGCTGATAGAAGTGAATCTATGGTGTATCTCGGGAGTGAACTGAGAAGTAAAGCATATAGACTTTACAACCCAAGAACCAAACGGGTGTGTGTAAGCAGGAATGTTCACTTTGAGGAAAGCAAGCTATGGAATTGGGTCAAAGAACTCAATGAAAACGAAGAAGATTGGGTCGAGTGTACCGTTGAAGATGAAACCCAAACCATCGGGGTTGGTTCAGCCCAGATTTCGCCCAATCAAAGCAAGATAGCTGTTGTCCAAAATGAACACAGTGGGCCTGGTTCACCTACTATGGCTAGCAGCCCAACAACAAAACGTGACGGCCCCTTGAAGAACAATCAGCGGGCTGATTCAGGCAGTCCGGACAGCCCAAACAACCCGTTTGAAGACCAGAACAGTCCTAACAACTTTGGACAGCCCAGTTCATCAGATGAGAGCCCAATTTTTAGCCCATATTATGATGACACCCCTACCCAGGGTTTTCGACAGCTGAATAATGTTTATTCAAGAACCCAGTCATTGCAACAAATCCCATTTAACTCACCTCGATTTGAAGACCCAGACCTGCTGTTACTTAATGAAGAACCAGGTTCATTTAGTGAGGCCAAAGATAGCAAGGAATGGAGAATTGCTATGCAAGACAAATTAAATTCAATCGAGAAGAATGACACTTGGAAATTGGTTCAACCACCTAGAGGTGTTAAACCAATTGGTCTAAAGTGGGTCTACAAAGCCAAACGAGACTCCAAAGGTGACATAAATCATTACAAAGCAATTCTTGTTTCAAAAGTTATGTTCAAAAGCACGGTATCGATTATGATGAAGTATTTACTCTGATTACCCGAATGGAAACCGTCCGGTTAATTCTTTATCTAGCCGCACAAGATGGATGGGAAGTTCACCATCTCGATGTCAAAACCACATTCTTGAATGGAGAATTGAAAGAAGATGTCTATGTATTACAACCTGAAGGATTTGAGAAACCGGGAAAAGAACACCTCGTATACAAGCTATCCAAAGCCTTACATGGCTTGAAACAAGCTCCGAGAGCTTGGAACTCGAAGCTGGATGCAACACTATAACAACTTGGTTTTACTCGTTGTCCAAGAGAACATGTTGTGTACAAGAGAATCGCCAAGGCTGGTCTGTTAATTGTGGGAGGTTATGTGGATGATTTAATCATCACAGGACCTTGTAAAGATGAGATCAATGCATTCAAAAGACAAATGCAAGATCGCTTTGAAATGAGTGATTTGGGTTTATTAACTTACTACATGGGAGTGGAAGTTAAACAAGACAAGATGGGTATCACTTTGAAGCAAGCTGGATACGCCACGAGGATTCTCAAATATGCAAATTTGTGGGAATGCAATCCTACAAAATGTCATATGGACCCAAGTCTAAAATTCGGAAAAGGATGAGGATCAAGAGCGTGTTAATGCCACTGAATATCGAAGAATAATTGGTTGTCTTCAATATTTAACACACACACGACCAGATGTTAGTTATGCGGTTGATATAGCTATTCGTTTTATGGAGTCCCCAAGGACATCACATTCACAAGCTGTGAAACATGTGATGAGGTATGTGAAAGGCACGATTGACTTCGGGATTCGTTACAAGAAAAATGGAGATGCAAAGCGAGTAGGCTACAGTGATAGTTCTCATGCGACTGATCGTATGGATGGTAAGAGCACAAAAGGAAAGGTGTTCTATTACGGGGGTGGTCCGATAGCATGATGTAGTCAGAAGCAAAATACAGTTGCTTTGTCATCTTGTGAAGCTAAATTTATAGCCGCAACCGCTACAACTTGTCAAGCAATCTGGTTGAAAGGTCTATTAGAGGAGATAACTCAGAAAAGTGTGGAAGCTATAACACTACATGTAGACAACAAGTCTGCAATCTTGTTAATGAAAAATCCAGCATTTCACGAACGAAGCAAACATATTGATACTAAGTATCACTTCATCCGTGAATGTGTGGAAAATAATTTGGTGAAAATAGAGCACGTGAGTGGAGACGAACAGAAAGCCGACATTTTGACAAAAGCCTTGCCAGGAGTCAAGTTTATCGAGATAAGGGAAATGCTAGGAGTTGAAGACCTAACAGCTTTGAAGAACGGAATCAAGGGGGTGAATGTTAGTTGATTCCGTGTTACTGTTCAGTTCGGTTTTTACCAGCCGGTAAAACATTTTTCATATTTAACTTTGGGTTAAAGTTTAGTAGTAAAAATTAAGCAAGTTGCAAGCCAATTGGACTGAAAATTCAAGTTGCTTGTATAAGAAGATTTGCAGAAGATAACAAGTGGGTAGGATAAGGGTGTAAGACCAATGTTGGTACATGATGTCAGTAGTTCAGTATCTAGTGTCTGTAATCGTGTTAGTGTGTTTTGTTTTGATGTTTTAGTTAAGTTGTCTCACAAGTTCGCCTGTTATAAGCGAACTTGTGGACAAGCGAAGTTATTGACAACTTCGCCTAGTATGTTAGGCGAAGTTGTCGAATGACATAAGAGATAGGCTACGGCTTGTTTGCAGGTAAGGTTTTCAGAATGTGTAATTGTGATTTTGCATATCACGTGTTAAAGGAGTTGCAATACAACGTGTCTTTTGAGTATTGTAACGTGTATTTGTGCTTGGTTTAAACGTATATCGCATCGAACACTCGTATCGTCTTACATAGGGATTCCGCACCTACGTAGTACGAGATACTTCCGTGTAGATCCGGCTGGGAACCTACGATTGGTATCAAAGCATTTGCTCATGATTGTGTGGTTCGGGATTATCACACGAGTGTAGAAATCGTTCCGTTCGATTCTTCGCGGGACGAGTTTACGTTGAAATACCGAGTTTTTGTGTCCTACCCATCTCCCACTATCAAATATAACCCATTACACCTTCGCATACCTCGCAATACGTCAAATCAAAACCTGCAAAAACCTTGTGTTCATCAGGCGAAGTTGCCGTCACTGTTCGTAGGGTTTAGGCGAAGATATTAGTTTAAGCAAAGTTGTCATTAACTTCGCTTGTCTCACAAGTTCGCTTGAATTAAGCGAAGTTAACATCAGGCGAAGTTAAGAAGGAAGCGAAGTTAATCTCAAGCGAAGTTGAGAACAACTTCGCCATCTGAGTAAGCGAAGTTGTGGAAAATCAGCGAAGTTAAGCTTAAGCGAAGTTAAGCATAACTTCGCCTACTGGGCACTGTTCAAAATAATAAAAAAAATTATTTTATACTTTCCTCGTGTTTTGAGTTGTGTTACTTTCAGCAATGACTTCGATAAACATTACGGAACTGGTGAAAATGGAAGTTGAGGCCGGTTCAGCAACTAAGGCTCCGAAAATGCTTAAGGGTACCGATTTCGTTGCTTGGAAAGATCGGTTTGAACAGTATGTTAAATATCAAAATGCTAAGATGTGGGTGTGCATACAAGATGGATACATTCCACCAACGGCCTTGTTTGAGGGTCGTGATCAAATAAAGAAGTACAGTAAGATGGATGAGGAAGAAAGGAAAATGTATGAGGCAGAGAGTAAAGCTCATGCGGCGATCACCATGGCTCTTCCACAAGAGATTCTTCACACCTTCAGGAAATACAAAACCGCTAGAGAGTTATGGGAAGCGCTAGAAAATCGATATGAAGGTAATGTGGGGATACGTGCATCCAAAATTAAGCTTCTCAAAACCCAATTCTCGGTGTTCAAATATTTGAAAAATGAATCACTTGATGATATCATCACAAGATATTATCACCTGATGACTGAACTCGGCAATTACTCTATTGTATACAAAGAAGAGGAGATAGTAGAGAAACTTCTTGATGCTCTTCCACCGAAATGGGAAATGTACACGGTTTTGATGAGAGAAGATAAAGAGTTTGCCAATATCGATTTGGAAACAGCAATCAATAAATTAAGAACTTTTGAACTTAACATGGTTCGGAAAGAGACAACAACTGATCAGGTTCAGGATCCGGGAATGTATGGTGCAAAAGTTACTTCAAGTTCAAGTTCAAAGTCAGAATCCTCTGCTTATTACTCAAAGGGAGACTCACACTCAAATTCAACTCAGGATGGTCATGTGACTCTCAATATGGATGGTGATGTATGTTTCGTAGCTGCAGGAAATAATTCTTCAAAACCTCAAGCCACAACTGGTAATTTTTCATCAAATGTTCCATCCAACAACTACTCACAGATGCCCATGAGTGTTAAATCAGCTGAACAGCAGTTTGCTCTCTATGCATCTTTCATTGCATCCTATGAGAATTATATCAAAGGTAAAATAGTCGATCCCGCAACTTTGGATGAAGACTATGATCAAATTGATGCTGATGATCTAGAAGAGATGGATTTGCAGTGGCAGATGGCTATGATAGTAAGAAGGCTTAAGAGATTCATGAAGAAAATAGGCAGAAAGTTCATTGGAGAAAGACCCGGGTTTGACAAATCAAAGGTTAGATGTTACAACTGTCAACAAAATGGTCACTTTGCTAAGGAATGTACCAATGAGAGAGTTGAACGTAGTCAGAACAGGCCTGCACAACAGAATGGGGGAGATAGTGAGAATAAGGCTATGGTATCTAGACACAATAGTGGGTATAACTGGAATCTACAGGTTGAGGAAGATTTCGAACAGGCAAATTTGGTGAACATCGACACTGCAGGAAGTGAGAAAGAGACGGGAGAAAATCAAGCTTACATGGCAGAAGTGAACGATCAGCTCTCTGAGGTAAGTTCTGAACTTCATTGTATGCAATGTGAAAATCTGTCTGAATAATTGAAAACAGTAACTGATCAGTTTGTTAGTTTGGACGCTCAATTTAAAACACTAAAAGAAGATCATCATTACACTAAAACTAGAGAAAACAGTTACTCGGTAAAAATAAAAGCTAGTGAAAAAGATATCAGAAGTCTTAAAGCCAGTCTAGCTGAAAAAATACAAGTAATTGATCTTAGTTATGAAGTGTTAGAGGAAAAAACCAAACTAATTGCTGAAAGGGATAAACAGATAGCTGATTACCAGGTAAAAGTGGTGGAATTAAACAGAAAAATTGAACAATTTAGAAATTCCTCAGCAATGCTTGATCACATCGTAAGTGTTCAACGTTCCCCAGTTAACAAAGGGGGAATTGGATTTTCTGAAGTTCCACCACCGTATAACCACAACTATACTTATAATCCGTGTAATCAGAAATCTGCTGATGTTGAGATTAGTCAGACAGTTCCTGTCAAAGTTTCAATTAAAGAACCTGAAGTTAGTAAAAACGAAACGAGTAAGCCTGTTTCGAATGTTAAGATTTCTGTCCCTAGTTCTGTCTCATCAAATTCGGACAAGACATCCGAATCTAGTGAGATAAAAGAAGAGGTAGTGTTACTAAAACGTGGGGAGGAATATAAGCCAATTGAAAAGAACTCTCCCCTAAACCCGTTTGTCCCACCATATGTCAGACAAATGGGGAGTAATACAACCTCAACATCTGAAACAACTGTTGAGACGAAAGTTGAACACAGGAGTTGTTTCAGATGTAATCAAATCGGACACCTAATTGCTAATTGCCCTCTAAATCAAAGAGAATTCAGAGGAATGAGGCCTCCGAAAACTGAAAATAAAATGAATTGTAATTACTATACTGGTAAGAATGCGAACTCACCAAAGTTCAGACATTTGACTAATCCAAGATTTCAAAGAAATCGATCTCAGTTTTTCCCAGTTAACAACCAAACAAACAGATTTAATTCAGTTGATCCACTAAGGTTTGGATGGCCTCATAGTCAATTCTCAAGAAGGTATCCTTTCAGAACTTACAGAAATCATTCTCAAACTGACTTTGGGCAACCAAAGTACTAGAGGCCGTTTAACAGATTTAATCGACCCAAGACCAGTAGGTCTTGGGTCCCCAGATTTTAATCCTTTGCTTTAATCGTGCAGGAACAGTTGAACAGGGCAGTAAACAATCTGTGGGTTGTAGACAGCGGCTGTTCCCGGCACATGACTGGTAACAAAAATTTGTTACACGAATGGAAACCTGTTCAAGGAGGTAGGGTAAGTTTTGCTGGAGAGAGTGGTGGTAGAATTACTGGTATTGGAACTGTGACAAATGGTAAAATGAAGTTAGAGAAGGTGAATTTTGTTGAGGAGTTGAAGCATAATTTGTTGAGCGTGTCTCAGATTTGTGACAAAGAGTACACAGTGCACTTTACCAAAGATGAAGCAATTGTTCTGTATCCTGGTTTCAAGATACCAGAGGCATGGGTGTTGATGAAAGCTCCAAGAGAAAAGAACACATACGTCATGGATATGAGGTCAAATGAGATGGCAACAGAAGAATCATGTCTTCTGTCAAAAGCAACTGAATCGGAGTCCGAGTTATGGCATCGAAGAATGGGGCATATACATCTTCGAAAAATGAACTACATTGTCAAGAATGGGCTGGTGCTTGGTGTTCCCTTAAAGAATTTTAACTTTGAAGATCAATGCTTGTCGTGCAAGAAGGGAAAGCAACACAAGAAACCTCATCACTTCAAGAAGGTTAACTCAATCGTCAGTACACTAGACCTGCTTCACATGGATCTCTTTGGTCCCGTGAATGTAAAGAGTCTAGGTGGAACGTCATATTGCTTGGTAGTAACTGATGATTACTCTCGATACTCTTGGGTATACTTTCTGAAGGCAAAAGATGATACGGTTCAGTTGGTAATTAACTTGATTACCAAGGTTGAAAACATTGTTGGGAGAAAGGTCAAGTACATAAGGAGTGATAATGGGACAGAGTTCAAGAACTACCAGATGGAGTTGTTCTGTTTACAGAAAGGGATAGACCATCAATACAATGCCCCGTATACTCCGCAACAAAATGGGGTGGCTAAGAGGAAGAACAGGACGCTAATTGAAGGAGCCAGAACCATGATGGCTGATGCTAAACTTCCCGTGGTGTTCTGGGCTGAAGCAGTTGCCACATCCTGTTATATCCTTAATCGTGTTTTAACTGTTAAAAGGCTAAATAAAACTTGTTATGAACTTATGCATGGTCGAAAGCCAAACTTGAATGGTCTCGAACCATTCGGGTCCCCATGTACGATATTAAAGACAAACTCTAAATTTGGTGAGAAAGCCGACGAAGGTATTTTAGTCGGATATGTTGTTGGGACACCCAACAGACGAGTCTTTAATATATCGACCAGCAAGGTCGAGGTGGTATGTAACACTGACATCACAAGTTACAAACCACCAAAGCCTAGCATGGGACCCGCTGAGGTTTTCGATTATGATAAACTGTTCAAATCTTTTAATATGCCTTACTTGGATTTTGTAGAAGTTGATGAGAAAATTGCTACACAGATTCTGTATGATGAGGAAGAAAATTTTGTTCAACGTCCGTAGTACGATGAATGTCAACCTTCCTCGTCAACTGCTGCTGATACCCCTGCTGCCCCTACTGAAGACGAATTTTTCAATCCATTTCACTCTCAACAACAATCGCCCATTGATGAACTTTCTTCGAACCTGGAAGACAATCTGCAAGTCAGTTCGGTTCCGACTACTGGAGTTCACAAAAATCACCCTTTGGAGAACGTGATAGGTGATCTGTCTGACGGTGTACAAACGAGACGAAGCTTGAATGAGCACACTTGTGTTTACGCAAGCATTAAAGAAACGGGTATCTTAAATGAATGCTTGTACACCTGCTTCATCAGCCAGATTGAACCAAAGAACTATCAAATGGCTCTAAAGGACAGCTCGTGGGTCGAAGCCATGCAAGAAGAGTTAGCCCAGTTCGAGAAGATGGAAGTATGGAAATTGGTTGCAAAACCGAAAAATGTTCATGCTATTGGCACCAAATGGGTTTTCAAATGTAAGAGAGATGAGAAAGGGATAATCATAAGGAACAAGGCAAGGCTGGTAGTAAAAGGGTTTAATCAGCAAGAAGGGATCGACTACAATGAAGTGTTTTCTCCTGTGGCTAGATTGGAAGCCATTCGACTATTTTTGGCATTTGCTGCATACAATGAGATGAATGTGTTCCAGTTAGACGTGAAAAGTGCTTTTCTGAATGGTATAGTCGATGAGGTAGTATACGTTGAACAGCCTCCGGGTTTTCCTGACCCTGACTTTCCTGATCATGTGTACAAGCTGAGTAAAGCGCTATACGGACTACATCAGGCCCCTCGTGCCTGGTACGCAACCTTATCAGATTACTTACTTGAGAATGGGTTCGAAAGAGGAAAGATTGACAGCACGCTGTTTGTCAAGAGAAAAGGGCGAGATTTTCTACTAGTTCAAGTCTACGTGGACGACATCATATTTGCTGCATCAAAAGTCGTCATGTGTCAGGAGTTTGAAGAAGTCATGAAAAAGAGGTTTGAAATGAGTGCAATGGGTGAGTTAACTTTCTTTTTAGGATTGCAGGTTGCTCAGAAGAAAGATGGGATGTTCATCCATCAAACTAAATATGTCCAAGACGTTTTCAAACGCTTCAAAATGGAGGACAGCACTCCATTTGATACTCCGGTTTGCGTCAATCACAAACTGGGTGCTGATTCGGTCGGTGATGAAGACGTGGACCCCACCAAATATCGAGTAATCATAGGTTCTTTAATGTATTTAACTGCATCTAGACCTGATATTATGTTTGCAGTTTGTCTCTGTGCTCGATTTCAGGCAAGCCCAAAGGAATCTCACATGAAGGGAGTGAAGAGAATACTGCGGTATCTCAAAGGCAAGCCTAAGCTGGGACTGTGGTACACAAAAGGGGGAGACTTGGATTTGATCGCTTACACGGATTCTGACTATGGAGGATGCAATCAGAATCGGAAGTCGACAACAGGTGGTTGCCAGTTTCTAGGAGGAAGATTGGTGTCATGGCAGTGCAAGAAGCAGACCTCTGTCGCCATTTCTACCTGTGAAGCAGAGTACATGGCAGCATCAAACTGCTGCTCCCAGGTTCTTTGGATACAACAGCATTTGCGCGATTACGGTCTGAATTTCACTCAAACTCCTATTTGTATTGATAACACTGCTGCAATCTCAATAACTAACAATCCCGTAAAACATAGCAAGACTAAACACATTTTCATTCGTCATCATTTTATACGGGATTGTGCCGAGAAGAAATTAATAGTGCTCGAAAAGGTCGATTCGTTAGATAATTTCGTTGATCTTTATACTAAAGCTTTTGACCGAACTCGTTTTCAAAATCTGGTTGAGCTAAATGGGATGATCAATCCCAAGTAACCGTGCTTTTCGTTAAAAAAAAATGTCACTAACGCTTAGAATTTTGTCGGTTGCTTCAGCTTGAAGGACATATCTTCGGATGTGTTTGGTCCTCACTTCTACCAGTAGATTATGAGGATAGCCATTAATCAGATGACTGAAAGCGACTGGGGCGGTTTATGATGTGTTTTTATTCTTTCGCTGAAAAGTAGTCGTTCATACTTAGTTAAAAGGACGCATATTCGTATGTGGTCGGTCCAGCTGATCCATTGGATCTTCAGGATAGCCGTTTACCTGATGACTTTGACTTGATCGGGGCGATAGAATCTAAAATTTTTTCTGGGAGATGATATAATTTTTCAAGTCTATAACTTCGTAAGAAGTTTCAAAACAATGTTTCTAAGAAAATTGATCCAACCTTGGAAAGTGATACTGAAACTATTTATGTGTGCTTAACTAGTGAAGTTATTAGGCCTAAAAGACTCTAGAACAGTCATTGTATGTTATGGTAGCTTTTTATGGTGCGTAAAAGTTAAAGTGATACTAACTAAATCTTCTCGATTTAAAGGGAAGATTCATTAAGAGTTGTGTATGTCTCCATATACATCTTTCCGAATGATAGGCAGAAAAGCGATTACCCAGTCATACATGAGCCCGTGAGTGTTCTGATGTCCGAGAAGATAGTGTGTCAAGTACCTGCAGTGATCCAGATTCGGGACTTGCAGTAGTCTACAGTTTGAAGATTGGTAAATCTTTGTTATTAAAAAAAAATTATGTTAAGCCTTCTGAAGCCTATTGCGTTATCATTGTCAATCAAGAGGAAAGAAAGAGAACGGGAAGCAGACATGTACTTAATGTTTGATCAGACACTACGGGTCAAGGTCAACTCGGGGTGACCTGGGGAAAGCCAAATAAGCTTTGAGAATAGATAGGAGGCATCACAATCTCTGATGTGTTGTACATTTAAATTTTGAACTTAATTGTACCTAATCTGTATCACAGAAGCGATGAAAACCATACTAAGTTGTTTACCTGCTTACAACCTGTTTCTTTATGTCATAATACCGCTGAACATGGATCTATGTAAAAGTCATTTAATTAGTATGATTCCTGTTCGGATCTTTTCTAAAACATGTTAGTCCTTGTCAAGACGAAATTTGATCCCGTATATTTTATTTCAAAAATTTTCATTGCATATGTCGCTTTATGGTTTAAAACTTGGTTACTTGGTCTTTGATCGTGACATTTAAATCTTTAACGGAAGTTATTAAAAGACAATTGCATTCGGTTCAAAGTTTGAGGGCATGTTATGTAAGTTTGATGCTAGGCGAAGTTGTGCATGGTAGGCGAAGTTGTTAAGGGGCGAAGTTATGGATAAGCGAAGTTAACCATAACTTCGCCTGGGCATATTCAGACCTATATAAAGGTCAACTTAGTCAAATCTTTTATACTTTTCACAAAACCTAAGCGAACTTATCACATATCTCGAATCAAAACTTGTTGTTTATCTCCGTTTTAATCCGGGTTAAAGGTGTGTAGGGTCGAGAAACTTATAATTCGTGTCAATGTCGTTAATCAGATGCCGTTTTGGTCCGGGTTGTGACCTCGTTCATGCTAACCTTTAAACACCCACTTTTCAAGCTCGTTTTAACATGTTCGTAACCAACTTGATCGTCTAGATCTCGTTAATAACATGTTTTTTAGTGTCCACAATCATCAATTTCAACAAACAGATCGTCTGGCCTAAGAACAGTCGCCGTTTCAGTTCAGGCGAAGTTAGGATTAGGCGAAGTTGTTCTCAACTTCGCCTTAGCCCTAACTTCGCCTGCTTCTTTAATTGTTTAACTAATCAGGGGTGAAGTTGTTCAAGGGGCGAAGTTATGGTTAGGCGAAGTTATCCTCAACTTCGCCTTATACCTAACTTCGCCTAGTGCTTTATATTATTTAATATTTTAATCTGTAATCAGAAGAAGTTATTGTATAGGCGAAGTTGTACTCAACTTCGCCCTATATCTAACTTCGCCTGCACTCTAAAGGTTTAATCACAATTAACTTCGCTCATGGTAATAGGCGAAGTTATGATTTGCTTTGACGATTTTCTAACTTAGACCGTTTGTTATGCAGATATGGCAGATGTAGCAGGAGCCGGTGGTGCTGGTGGTGACGAAGGTGGTGATAACCACCGTCAATTCTTTCCGGGACACAAAATGTACATCACACTGGACCCGGATGCTAGCGATGTTGATGATTATCGCGAGATCATCACTTTTCTCATTCGCTTGCGTATCTTCCATGCTATTACTACAACTCTGCCCATTTCTCTGCTGAACATAGAAGACTTCTGGCAGACGGTTGAATACGATTGTAGAGTCGAACCGCCAGTCATGCGCGCCACAGTTAACAATCAAGAGGTGCAGTTCTCATCGGAACAGATAAGGGTCGCCTTGCAGTTTGGGAATGAAACGAGAGATGATCCTACAGACTTTGTTGCTCCATTCAGAGATGGTGCATTTTTAAGAATGGGTTATTCTGGTCCATTGGGTGACACTCAGAGACGTATAGGATTCTTGTTGGATCAATGGCGTTTTCTCATGCACGTGATGATCGTATGCATGTCGGGTCGTAAGGCTGGAACGGACGGTATGGGTGCCACGATGCAATCGGCAATGACAGCACTGACTTACAACAAGCCTTACAGCTTCAGTCAGATGGTGTTTTATGAGATAGACCATCAGAGACGAGCGGTGGCTCGTGAAAGATTCTTGATGTATCCAAGGTTTTTACAAATGATCTTGAATCATGTAGCTCCTACGCTATCTCAGCGCCGTCCGATTCGTTATGTAGAGAGTGTCAGCAAGAGGATTTTCGCACAATGCAGATCATCGAGTGCTCGAAGTAAACCAGAGCTTCTTCCACGACATACTCCGCTATTTGGGTATTTGATAAACCCGGCGTATGTTGCTCCTCGTGGAGACGAGTTTCGGGATCCGGCACCGCAACAGGCTGTTGTCTCTCAACCACCACCTATGGTACAGCAAGCATTGCCTGCTGCTCCTGTCGTGGCGCCGGAGGATCAAGTAGACCTTGAAGCTGCTTTTGGTGGCCAAGGATTTTTCGATATGGAATGAGTTGATCCTGAGGCAGAGGTTCAGGTCTCAGTAGCAGAGGTTTCTAGTTCTGATGTGCCGTTGGTAGCTACGTCGGTAGCTGATTCTGAAAGAACCGACTCTGACTCCTCAGCTGATGATGTTGCTGAAGCAAGACAGATACTGGTCGCTCAAGAAGGATTCATGGAAAAAGAAAGAAAGATACAGATGACAGTGAATCTGATTTTGAGGAGGAGATAGATCGGTTGATTCGTCGATCTAAAAGGGTTAGAACTGGTGAAGGATCGGGAGCTGGTGAAAGCTCGAGGGTGGTTCGTTTCTCTCCACCCGCCTTATCTGGTATGACTATGGTCCCTGCGTCCATGACTGTGATAGGACCAATCACCTTGGATGTTCCCGTGGTATCTACATCATCTTCATTTGGCATTCCACCCACTACTTTTAAGTTTTCGGCTCCAGAAATTGTTTCTTTGCCACCTCCTACACTTACTCCATCGGAGGTTGTTTCAAGATTCGTTGAGTCGACACTGGTTTCCACTGCAGGGTTATCTGTTACAATACCACCTGCGGTTACTTTTCAACCGGTTTCTGATGTTCCGGCTACCTTGGGAATCCCTCCTCCGTATGCTCAAGACACTTCTCATATGAGGTTTGATTTTGATGCAACTTTATCTGACTCAGACAGGATAGCAGCTCTTGAAAGGGTCGTGGCAGAACAGTCAAGAATCAACCTGATCCAGACCCACGCAATTCAGCGCCTTGTTGCAGAGAATCAGATTCAGTCGTCCCTCCTGATTGAACACGGTAAACTTTTTGATGCTTTAAAACAGTTCTTAGCATCTCAGGGGGAGACGAGCTGCAAGGGCGATGAGTTGCGGACGAAGAAGAATAATGATAGAGACGATGATTCCAATGCATCGAAAGGTGCAGGTGGTGAGTTGCCAAGAACTGAACAAGCTCTTGGGACTTCCACATCTCAGGGGGAGTCAGCTGGTGCAACAGGTGAATCAGGGGGTGATGATGTGGTGGTAGTGGAGGATGAGGAGATGTTGGATGATGATACTATAGGTGATGACGATGTGTTACCGGCTGAAGAGATTGAAAAGATAGGAGCTGACATTGTAATTGATAGTGAGATTGAAAAGATAGGAGCTGACATTGCTAAACAGCTCGTTTCAGCGATTTTTCAGTCCGTTTCAGCACTCAACAACTCGTTTTAACAGCAAACATGTTAAACACCTCGTTTCAGCACGTAACAGCTCATTTTTACAGCAAATATCATGTTAAACAGCTCGTTTCAGCGATTTTTCAGTCCGTTTCAGCACTTACTCGTTTCAGCACTTAACATCTCGTTTTTACAGTAAACAACATGCTAAACAGCTCGTTTCAGCGACTTTTCATTCCGTTTCAGCACTTAACAGCTCGTTTTAACAGCAAACAGCATGTTAAACAGCTCATTTCAGTGATTTTTTAGTCCGTTTCAGCACTTAACAGCTCATTTTTACAGCAAACAACATGCTAAACAGCTTGTTTCAGCGATTTTTCAGTCCGTTTCAGCACTTAACAGCTCGTTTTAACAGCAAACAGCATGTTAAACAGCTCGTTTCAGCAAGTTTTCAGTTCGTTTCATCACGTAACAGCTCGTTTCATCGATTTTTCAGTCCGTTTCAGCACTTAACAGCTCGTTTCAGCACGTTTTGACCAGTTTTGCAGCAATTCAGCAATAAAAAATCATCAGTTCAGTTTGTTTTTGCCCGTTTCAGCAGGTTACATAACCAATACTTCAAAACGTTTTGTGTTTTCAATCTAGAAACAAGAATAGGCAAACGTTTAGTGTTTTCAAAACCAGTATGCAAGTATGTTCGTGTTTTCAATCCAAAACCTGGTGTCACGTGTAACAGAGTTTTCTTAAAACCAAATGAATGCATTTGACTCGCTAATTGTTACCTAGTACAAGTGTTTTAAGTTATGAGAGTATGTTCAACAACACATGACTCTAAGACCCACATATGAACTCACACACAAACACAAACTTGACCGACGAATCGTTGGTGATAATATCAACAGTACCGAAAGTCCTAACATGTATCCACACATCATATCATGGCAAAGCAACCAAATATTCATCATACAACTTAACTTATGATCATTCAGTTCACGAGACAGATTCTGGCATGTACAAACTGATTTTATTCACAAAGAAAAGATTAAGGATAAATTCTACAAAATTTACCACAGTATGATATATGAATCAGGTTTCTCAAACAATTTTTATTATATTTTTCTCAAGCATAGAAAACTCACAATAATTCAACCATTACAGATAGGTACTAACAGTTCAGCAGATTGTGCAACAGAAACTAGTTTAATGGTTCTATCAACTCATTAAACCAAATTGTGTAAGACCAATTGGGTTATCTTTTAAACTCATAATTCTAAGTTCCAGAAGTGGAACCAACCCGTTTGGGTTTGTCATTAGGGAGTTATGGTGTTCAAAAAATGGACCAGAATATAACTCCCCAAATCAGCTTTGACATATGTTTTTGTAAAATCATAAAAGGTATTCAACATTCATCCAAAAATTACAAAATTTACCTTTCTGGAAACTAGACTCAGAATACTATATTCTAAAATCAACAATCGAACAATAATCATCGTTTAACAGCGAGTTACAGACCAATCAATAAATGAGAACGAATCTGTCAGCCAACTGTTCTAAACAAAACTCAAACCCTAACAATGTTTATGACATCACTAGGGTTCTAATTAATCATGTTAAAAAACCCCATTAGAAAATATAAATCCAACAATGATAAAAAAGTAAAGATTCAAAAACGTTACTTGCAACTTGTATCAAGATTGTTTAAATTAGAACGAATACTAATCAATTGAATCCAAGACCTAATTGCTTACATTCAAACTCTCGAACACCCAAATTTCTCAAAATTAAAGTATAAATCACCTACCTAACCAAGATGAGCTTCAATCGATGTTAATGAGTGATGTAAGTATTAGCAGCAGGTGATGGATTAGGGTTCAGATTGGTTACTGAAGGGTGGATGTCTGGTTGGTCACACAAAAGAATTAGAATGTAGCTATTAATTATCAATAAACACACTTTTGTTTTAATGTAACTGTTAGCTTTTAGCCATACATAAAAATTTGTAAGTGGCTATAAAATAATGCTTTATGGTCACATAAACCCGTAAGTGTGACCATATGTATAAGCTTTTAGCCACATATGAAACAATTAAAGTGTGACCATTAACTACTAACGGTCACACGTTTTGTTTGCTGTCACCGTTAACTTTTAGCCACACATAAAACTTATAAGTGGCTAACAAACAATACTCTATGGTCAAATATACCCGTAAGTGTGGCCATATGTATTAGTTTTTAACCACATCGTTATCAAAATAGTGTGAGCGTAGATCATATTTGGCCATAATTTATTAAGTGTGGCTAGTAAAAGTCACATTTTTTTATGAAAGTGTGGCTAACGGTTTCGAATAACTGTGTTTTTTGTCACACGAATTGAAAAAGTGTGGCTAAATGTTCCAGCAGGTGTGATTTTTTGCCACAAAAAGCTAATTTATGTGGCTAAAGGTTCTAACATGTGTGTTTTTAGTTTTAACAGGTGCGTTTTTAGTCACACGAATAACAAATGTGTGGCGAAAGCGACCTTTAGCCACACATTTAGACCGAGGTGTGGCAAACCTCCCAGAGCATGTGTGCGGCCAAAAGCCAATATTCACGTAGTGATATGTATAATATGTAAATACATGTTTTTTTTATTATACACATATGTGCAAATTAAGGTAAATGATAATGTACATATGTATACATTACGTAACTAGAGATTAAATGAAATTATATACATGTGTATAATACAATTATTTTTATGAAACTAGAATGAAATATAAGAATTTTGTTTTTTTTTTACTTTTTTAAAATATTTGTTTTTTTATTTGTAATTTTTTTAAATATTTTTTTAGTGATCCAAAATGGTTTCTCAAAGTTCTCAATTTTCAAAATGGTGATCCAAAATGGTTTCTCAATTGTTTCTCTTAGGTCCTTACCATAAATATATATATATATATATATATATATATATGTGTGTGTGTGTGTGTGTGTGTTTGTGTGTGTTGTGATGGGACAATATTGTGCAACAAACCTCTACACCCTAAAATGAAAATCATCCTCTGCTAACGTGGCATCACGTGTCAAAATATACCTCCCTAATATAGCTCATTCACTACACATGGCCTAAGTCCATCACTATCACTTTTAACCCCCCCCCCTAATAATTCAAATGACGCATCAGACATCACACGCGTGCCCTAAACACTTATCGGGTAGTCAAAAACGTAAAAAGATAAAAATAAAATACCGGTTAAGAATGACACAAATTGATTATTGCTATTGAGGACAATATATTAGAAACCATGGATTAAAAAGAGTTAATAGAGGGTTTTTCTTCCAAAATGTAGAAAAGCATCACGATTCGTTTAAGCATTTTAGTTTTTTTTCTTTTGTTTATTATTTTTACATTTATCTAAATTATATAACAGTTTTTTGCTTTGTATTTTTGGGCGTGTTTATTATTTTCACTTTTGGTGCTCTTGCTTTTCTTTTTGTTTTTGGTGGCCAATGATGCTTTTGGTGATTGTATGGTTGGTATTTCTAGTGTCTCGTTAGTTAATTTATAAAATAATTTTGTTGGTCGTTAAAAGAAAGTTTGTGTTTTAAGATATTTTGGTTTTCATGTCTTAAACAGTGGTATTCAAGGCCGGCTGGAGGGTAGTGCCGGTTGAACTGTCGGCCGGGGCACGTAATTTTTGGGGGCCAAAATTTTTTATATATACATTTAAAATATAAAACTTGTAAAATATGATTTGATCTTTACCATCTTATAATTATTGGGCCCAAAATTCTTTTTTATTCATAATCCATTTAATCAAGTTTAAATTATTGGGCCCAAACTAAAACTAACAACTAAAAAAATTAAATAAACTCCCAATGCAAAATAAAAGAAACTAGCGGGTTTAGCCGTGTTCCAAGGCGGGGTTGTGAAATTGTAAGCAACTTCAAGAATGATGTTACAAATATCAAACTGCATTAAAACAACAATCTTACTAAAGCAGAAATAATCAAATGGTAGTTACAAAGTATATTCCAAACTAAATTTATGAACACCTAAACAAATGAGCCATATATATCTATTAGGTAACCCATAATCAAAATACGCTATCAACATAGGTAAGAAAGATCAAACTAAAAGACGAGCTGTTCATTTATAGCTACAAAAGTTAACGTCTTCTTAAAAAGGAACTAAAGGACTAAGGAGTCATGGCAATCTAGTTGCTTGTTTCAAGCCACCTTAGTTGCCATGCCAACATTAAGACATCATCATTGTCTATTTATCAATCACAAATCAGTTTCAAGACTTCAAATACTCGACATGTACCCGTACCTATACCCGAAAACACACTCCTAAGTGCTAACTTCCTAGTTAAGATTTATATAATCCACATAAAGATTGATCTGAATACCATCACCTAGCACAAACAAACAACAGAGGCAGGACATACATGCGTAAAAACACTTGGCAACGCCGTCACGCAATAACTGCTTGTAAACCACGCCAAAAAATGGTCGAGGTAGTAACATACTGAGAGTACCATCTGTCCATCTGGTCAAATTGTTTACCAACTATTGGGAGTGAGTGTAGAGCCATATATGTAATTCGGATAAATTTTTAGTTTTGTATCACATCTACAGTTGCATACACAATAAAAAAGAACTGGTTAGAATACAAAAAACAGCCACAAATATATAAGAATGCACATATACAGCCAAATTGCACATGAGATTGCAGGTAAATTAATGCAAAAACGCAGCCAAAATGCACACCTGCAAAATTACTCATCAAATTCTAGAACATGAATGCCAAATCGCGCATCAAATTGCACCACAAATTTATGTGAAAGTGAACATGTAACTGTAGGAAAAAGAATATCCTCCATCTCAAAATAACCAACCATAATAAGTCCACATTCCTCCATCCCCTAATGAAAAGGAAAACAAATAAAACCTGCAAGTGAAAGGCTCGTTCATCAACCTAATTGCAAAACATACACCCTAATTTACAATAGTCTAGCCGAAGACATTGGTATACACAGCGACGGCTTTGTAACATTTCACAGACACAAAGCCAGTCACCTCCAAATCAATCAAATAAAATTAGTCAACAAATGTAAAGAAAAAACTTTATAGAACACGAAAGGAACACCTTGCATGTATTTTATAAGTATAACACAGACGTAACTCTCTGCACAACAACCTTCAAATGAAAAGAACAAGAAAATATAGCAGTGTCTTTAAGAAAATTGACAAAATCACAAACAATGAACCACTAATTTGAGTACAATCAAGCAATAAAATAAAGATAAATGATAATTGCAAGACCTACCGAGTAGGTGACAACCACAGTAGGAAAATTCCACCACCACACTACCGCCCCGTTAACAATAGACGATCCCACACCGGAGCATTGCCACCGGCACACAACCGCCGCCTAGGGTTCGTAAATCGAACCCGACAACAATCGACGATGGTGGCGAGTGGCGACAACCGGTGGAAAACAAAGAGGACGATGTCGAACCCAGCAACAAAGAGGACAATGTCGGCGACCGCTGGAAAACAAAGAGGCACCACCCAAATGTCTGTGTTTGGGTTTAATTGCAATTACTAGATAGGAGTGCATTAGCAGCAAGAGACGACATATATATGACATGTGTAAAAGTACGTGGCATAACATCCTGCATTAACTACTAATAAAATATATGCATAAAAACTGGGACCACTATAACAGTAACAAACTATGAGTGTCTTGTACTTTCAAATTAATATATATATATATAATAGCTTTCGATTGGAATTTCTTTTTTGCTTGCTTCATTCTTTGCCAATGTTAAACAAAACCTAAACAATGACTAACTCAGTCGACCACCACTAGTGGTTCATTGTTAACCACCAGGCTCCTCTACGGTTGACCAAGCCAACCACCAAGAACCAAGCTATTTTTTTATCCAATGTTAGGAGAGTTTCACAAATCATTGGTTAATCATTAGTGATTACGGTATTTGATTTTAATAATATATGTTTCTATATTTATTGTTATAACAATAAGTGTCATTTAAAAAAAGTAGCTTATATATTTTGTTACTTGTTAAGGCTAGTGGCCTTTTTACATTGATTTGGTCGAGGTATCTAAATTTTCAGAGAAGGCCCTGATGATATTTATTTGTATTTTCAGAGACGACATCCTAGGTATAAGTTATAAGGGTTGATAATAACGTGTCCAAATGTTATGTTAGATGGTCACTTCACGGTCATGTCCAATTACACATGTTCTTATATGTCGGCTTGTTAGCAATGGTAGTCTAATTCAATTTAACGTCGTGTTATTTATGTTATTTTATATTATTTTATTTTATATTGCTTTATTATATTAATATATGTTATTTTATATTACTGTATATTATATAGCAGTTATGAAAGACACGAGTGGTGACTTTTTAAAGTTTAAAAAGGAGTCCAACAAGTAACAACATTCATTACTCCACTTGTCTTCCTTCTCTTAAACTACCCTTCTTCATTTGGTTACTACTCCAAACTTACAACACAAAAATGAAAACCAAGTTCCTTCTATGCATGCGACCTTCGGTCACCGAAACAAACGAAAACGACTACATAAAACCACAACCGGCTAGCCGTAATCACTTCCAAAGGAGAAAAAGGGTTGCATCCGAGATAAACATCCGTCAACTATGTATCAAGTCAAGTAGTAGTAACATATCTGAAAACCAAGCTCACAAAGATTCTCAAAAGACTCCCAAGATCACAAGATCAGTTTCCGAGATTTTTATTAAATATTCGGACGAGGAATCTGTTTCCTTGAAAAACCCTAGTATTAATAAAGTCAACGGTGGTCCTCAGTCAAACTCAGGGGCATATTTAATGGTTTGCATTTTATTGTTCACAATATTTTTGGGAAGATGCTTTGGGATCCTTTGCACATTAATATTGGTGTGTTTGCTTTATCCTCACCGGAAGAATAATCAGGACGATGGTAGGATATCAAAAAACGTGGTGGTGAACTAGCCGGAGAAGGGTTTGGTGAAGGAGTATAATAAGAGGGTTATAATGGATGGGTTGCTGGAAAGGAAGATCCACTATTGAGAAATCAATAAACTTTTTAGTTGATGGATTTGATGGACGTCAACTTTCACTGAATTTGGAGCACATACAATTTGCTTTTAGTTTTTGCTAAAATAATATGTGATTCATCAACTTTTTAGTTGTGTTATGTAATTTAACTACATAGGATGTGTGATTTGAATTTAATTAAAACTAGTATTTTTACCCGTACGCTGTGGTGGTACTTTGACCGGCTGTGGTTATTTCATCTTTAGCCTACCCACCGCAACTATATGTCTCTCCCTCTCTCAACTTGGACAATCATTTTCTTATTCAATAAAATTTAATCATCAATGCATCTTCTTTATATTATAATCCACATACAGACCACAGTACAAATTTGTTAACTAGCTTTATACATTCTATTAAAAGGAAAGGAACATAAAATTAGATAATGAATTAACCACACTCACAATGGATCAGCATATACTGTTTTTGGTTCGAGGGTTGTTGGGAACAAAGAGGATGTTTTGATGACATGATAGCAAATGTACAATATCCAACTGGATAAATAACATGAACCCATCCAACGTAAAGATCAAACAAGTAACAAAAAAAAACATGCACATGGTAAAATGCATTGATCAAGCATTATTATCAGCTATTAAAACAATTTCGATGACTCAATTTACCTCATCGGAGTGTAAGATTAATCTTACTCACACCTCGGTAAACGTGTTGAAGATGTTGAGGCCTGAGGCAACTGCTCATGTGGCCGAGGTGCCTATTGCGATGCAGTGGTACATTGTGCACCAATTGGGCGTACGACGCCTCCCCTTTGTCATCTAGTGGAGCCCTCGTAAGTGGTATCTGCGGCTGATCGAGCCCTGCCCGGTGCGCATGTGGTGTGTCGTGCGCTTATCGAGCCTCTTTGGCTCGATAGGGGGCCATTTGATCAAGATAAACTCGGACCCCGTAAATTTTTAGCTGGTTATCTATACTCTATACAAAAGAATAAGAAAAATGTTTGACGTGTTAGACTCTCATTCACTCAGTAGTTTTTTTTGGCACTCTATCATTTACTCTCGCATATTATAACCCATTTTTCTAAATATGAGTCCGTCTAGGTTCGTCTTGCTGTTCACTACGCGACCCGTTTGATCCCAAAACCTTCGTTGAAGGAGATGCATTTGTAACTGATGAATCTGGGCATAGGAAACATGCCCGTTTTGTAAATAATACTGCTGTTGATTACATGATAATAACGTACCACAATGATCCTTTCTTCTTTTCGTTCTTTATTTTGTGTTCTTTAGTTGGAATTTTGAAAGAATTGAAATCCGAGTTGTAATTTGGTTAATTTTATATCGGGGGTAATTATCAAATTAATCTATCTATAATATATATAATCGAAAACCCAAAAATCCTATGTGTCGTGATGTGATCGCTCCCTTTTTTGGAAGTCATCAGATTTGCTTGATTTTAAAATGGTGACTTCTCATTAATTTAACCTGTTTAAAGTTTAAATTTTTCATGATTCTTACCAATCCCAGATACAGACACCTCCTTAATCCTTACTCTGTTCTCAAACCTTCCCTCTCAGCCACCCTATCACCCCAAATTAACAAAACCCTATACCTCAATTCCGGCCAAAACTCCGTCCGTCGACGCAGTGCAAAGAGCAAGCGTTTGTTCGCTAATGGCTTATTATTATTATTATTATTATTATTAATCTACCGGGATCTGGCACCTAGCAACAAATTTTGCTCTAAAGCCCCTTCTGGGAACACCTTAATTGTGAGTCAATTCAATTCGTTTTATATCTGCTTTACGAATACTCATCTTTGTTTGTGTGCCTGCTCATAGATTGCTAATGGTATTTAATTAATTGCACCGAATGATTAATTTAAGTAGCTTTTACTCACATGGTTGAAATGAATCTTCACTTAGTTTATAGGCTTTTCGGTTTTTGAGTTTTAAAAAGCCGATTGGTTTTTAGTTTATAGGGTTCACTCATGTGTATTTTCATTCGAGCTTGAAGATTTTGGAATAATGAATTTTGTTAAATAATAACTAACTAGGTATCACATCCGAGGCTTATGATGTAGTCAATAAAACCGCGGAAGTCCCGCGGGTTGTTATTGAGATTTAGCCGTGATTCGCCACCCGAGAAGCGGATTTGGGAGTTGGTCCGGTTGTTCGAGTCGAAAGAAGGTGAGGATTTTGGTGTTGGTAGTATAGTTAGTTGCAGTTTGGATTATGCTACAAGTAGTTATAGTTTGTTGAGAATGTGGATGAGTTTGTTGCGGCGATGGACGCGGTGTCGACCGGAAAGTTTTATAGAGGAGAGGAGAGTGTGGTGTTGGGATCGGTGGATTGGGAGAGTTGAATTGGTTTAAAGGGAAAGGTTATTATAGTTTGGAGGCATTTGTGGCGAATAAGTTGGAGTTGGCTTTGCGGTTGTGTTGGTGCATAGTATCAGTAGTTCATAGTCTAGTGTCTGTAATCGAGTCTGTAATGTTAATTGTGTTTTGTTTATGTTTAAGCGAAGTTACTGACAAGTTCGCTTATCAGGCGAACTTGTTAGTCAAGCGAAGTTAGCAACAACTTCGCCTGAACATATCAGGCGAAGTTGTCGTGTATATATACCTAGGTTACGGCTTAGGTTAAAAGGTTCATCTAGTTCGTTCAGTTTGTGAATTGTAAGTCGTCAGACGTGTATTCAAGAGTTCTCTGTAATCAGTGATATTACATCACGTGTTTCGGTTATAATATAACGTGTGTTCGTTTATTCGTATCGTGTGTTTTATCGATTAGTTTTCTACGCTCGTAACGACCTACGCAGGGATTCCGCACCTACGTAGATCGAGATATCTCGTGTAGATCCATCCAGGGAACCTACAATTGGTATCAGAGCAATTGCTCGATTGTGTGGTTCGGGATATTCACGCGGGTGTAGAAATCGTCCCGTTTCGACTATTCGCGGGACGTGTTTTCTGTGTTTTTGTGTCATTCTTACCTCCTACCATCGTATTCAACCCTTTACACCGTCAAAAACCTCGAAAAACCCAGAAATCAGATCTGCAGAAACTTCGTGTTCATCAGGCGAAGTTGCCGTCACTGTTCGTAGGGTTTTGGCGAAGATATAAGGTTAAGCGAAGTTATCCACAACTTCGCCTACCTTCTCAAGTTCGCCTAACTCAAGCGAAGTTCTCTACAACTCCGCCTACCTCCTAAGTTCGCTTACATCAAGCGAAGTTAAGAATCAGCGAAGTTCTTCAACGAAGTTAAGACTTAAGCGAAGTTATCCGTAACTTCGCCTACAGTACTTTTCAGAAGAATTTTTTTTTTGTTTTTTGGGTTTCTTAGTTTTTGAGAAAGATGTCGTCAATTAACATCTCAGAGTTAGTTAAGATGGAAGTAGAAGCAGGGTCAGCTACTAAGGCCCCAAATTTGCTTAAAGGAACCGACTTCGTTGCTTGGAAGGATCGGTTCGAACAATATGTCAAGTACCAGGATGCGAAAATGTGGGTATGCATCCAGGATGGTTATATTCCACCAACTATGGAGTACGAAGGTCGTGATCAGATCAAAAAGTACAGCAAAATGGAAGAAGAAGAGAAAAAGATGTATGAGGCCGAGAGCAAGGCTCATGCTGCTATCACTATGGCTCTTCCACAAGAGATCCTTCATACTTTTAGAAAGTACAAGACAGCAAGAGAACTTTGGGAAGCTCTTGAGAACCGGTTTGAAGGAAATGTGGGAATCCGTGCTTCGAAGATCAAATTGCTCAAAACTCAATTCTCGGTCTTCAAGTATCTGAAAAACGAATCACTTGATGATATCATCACCAGATATTATCATCTGATGACTGAACTCAGCAACTATTCAATTGCATACAAAGAAGATGAGATTGTTGAGAAGCTTCTTGATGCTCTCCCACCAAAATGGGAGATGTATACTGTGTTGATGAGAGAAGATAAAGACTTTGCTGACTATGACCTTGAGACAGCAGTTAACAAGCTCCGAACCTTTGAGCTTAACATGGTTAGAAAGGAGACACCTACGGATCAGGTTCAAGATCCAGGTATGTATGGTGCTAAAGTCAACTCTAGTTCAGGTTCGAAGACTGTATCAGCTGCCTACTACTCGAAGGGAGAGTCGGGCGCCAACTCATCACATGAGGGGCATGTGTCAGTCAACACGAATGGTGATGTTTGCTTTGTAGCAGGTGGATCTAGTGCATCTAAACCGCAAGCAAGCAAGAGTAGTTGCTCTCCAAGTATTCATAGCAACAACTACTCTAAGATGCCTATGAGTGTCAAATCTGCTGAAGAGCAGTTTGCTCTCTATGCTTCTTTTATTGCTTCCTATGAGAACTACATTTAGGGGAAGATTGTTGATCCAGCTATGTTGGATGAAGACTATGACCAGATTGATGCTGATGATCTGGAAGAAATGGATCTGCAATGGCAGATGGCTATGATCGTGAGAAGAGTGAAACGGTTTATGAAAAAGACCGGAAGAAAGTTTATCGGTGGAAGGCCAGGGTTTGACAAGACGAAGGTAAGATGTTACAACTGTCAGCAAAACGGCCACTTTGCTAAGGAGTGCAGAAATGAGCGTGTAGAACGTGGTTAAGGCAAGTCTACACAGCATAATGGGGGTAGTAAAGATTATAGTGCCATGATTTCCAGAGAAGATGGTGAATATAACTGGAACCTGCATTCTGAAGAAATCTTTGAACAGGCAAATTTGGCGAATGTGGAAAATGAAGAAAGTGAGAAAGCTACTGGAGAAGAAAAAGCTTTCATGGCTGATGCTAAAGACCAGCTCTCCGAGGTATGTTCTAAACCTACTTGTTCTAAATGTGAAAACTTGTCTGAGCAATTAGCAACTATAACTGATCAGTATGTTAGTTTGGATGCTGAGTTTAAAACTCTAAAAGAAGATCATCATTTTACAAAAGCAAGAGAAAATAGCTATAAAGTTAAAATAAAAGCTTGTGAAAAAGATATTAAAAGTCTAAAAGCAAAACTTGCTGAAAAAATTCAAGTGATTGATCTAAGCTATGAAGTTTTGGAAGAAAAAACCAAACTAATAGCTGAAAGAGAAAAACAGATTGCTGATCACCAGGTGAAAGTGGTGGAACTGAATAGAAAACTTGAGCAGTTCAGAAATTCCTCTGCTATTCTTGATCACCTTGTTAGTGATCAAGGTTCCTCTGTTAAGAGGGGAGGAATTGGTTATCATGAGGTTCCACCACCTTATAATCACAATTACACTTTTAATCCTAGTAATCAGAAATCTGTTGACTTTGAGGTTGTTCAGACAGTTCCAATTAAGGTAACTAGTAAAGAACCAGATGTTAGTAGAGGCGAAACAAGTCCGCCTGTGTCAAGTGTTAAAATTTCTGTTCCGAGTCCGGTCTCATCAGATTCGGATAAGTCATTCGAGTCGGGTAAGACAAAGGAGGAGGTTGTATTACCAAATAGTGGAGAGAAAGATAAAACAACTAAAAAGAATTCTCCGCTAAACCCGTATGTCCCACCATATGTGAGACGAACGGGCGGTAGTACAGCCTCGACATCCAAAACAACTGTTGAAAAGAAAGTTGAGCATAGATGTTGTTTTAGGTGTAATCAATTAGGGCACCTAGTTGCAGATTGCCCTCTGAAGCAGCAATTCAGAGGTGTGAGGCATACCAAAACTGAGACTAAGCCTAATGGTAATTATAATACTGGTAAAAGTGAAAACCATTCAAAATTCAGAAATCAGACTAATTCAGGTTTTCAAAGAAACCAATCTCAGTTTCACACTGCTGATAACCAAACAGTAAGTTATAATTCTTTCAATTCACAAAGGTTTGGAAGGCCTCACAATCAATCTACAAGGAGGTATACTAATAGGACTTACAGGAATTATACAGAGACTAACTTTGGAAAGCCAAAGTTCGGGATGTATAGATCCAAGACCAATTGGTCTTGGGTCCCTAGATTCTAATCTTTTGCTTTAATCGTGCAGGAACAGTTGAACAGGGCTGCCAATAATCTTTGGGTTGTGGATAGCGGCTGTTCCCGGCACATGACGGGTAACAAAATCTTGTTACACGATTTGAAACCTGTTCAAGGAGGGAGAGTGAGCTTTGCTGGAGAAAGTGGAGGCAAGATTCAGGAATGGGAACGGTGTCTAATGGAAAGATGACTCTAGAGAAAGTAAACTTTGTCGAAGAATTGAAGCACAATCTGCTGAGTGTGTCGCAGATCTGTGATAAGGAGTACACCGTACATTTTACAAAGAATGAGGCGATTGTGTTGCATCCTGGTTTTCAGATACCAGAGGAGTGGATTGTGATGAAGGCTCCACGTGGAAGGAATACGTATATTATGGATATGAGGTCGACTGAAATGGCCACGGAAGAATCATGCCTTATGACAAAAGCGAGCGAATCGGAGTCCGAATTGTGGCATAGGAGAATGGGGCACATTCATCTTCGGAAGATGAACCACATTGTCAAGAATGGACTTGTGTTGGGCGTTCCCTTGAAAAGTTTCAACTTTGAAGACAAATGTCTAGCGTGCAAGAAGGGAAAGCAGCACAAGAAATCCCATCACACCAAGAAAGTCAATTCAATTGCCAGTACCCTAGAATTACTTCACATGGATCTCTTCGGTCCCGTGAATGCAAAAAATCTAGGAGGTACTTCATACTGCTTGGTGATCACTGATGATTACTCATGATATTCGTGGGTATATTTCCTGAAATCAAAAGATGAAACGACTCAGATGGTGAAGAATTTGATCACCAAGGTCGAGAATGTTATGGGAAAAAGGGTAAAATTCATCAGGAGTGACAATGGAACGGAGTTCAAGAATTATGAAATGGAGATCTTCTGCCTTCAGAAAGGGATTGAGCACCAGTACAGCGCTCCGTATACTCCGCAACAGAATGTAGTGGCTGAGAGGAAGAATAGAACGTTAATTGAAGGAGCCAGAACTATGCTGGCTGATTCGAAGCTTCCTGTGGTGTTCTGGGCTGAAGCTGTTGCTACAGCCTGTTATATCCTGAATAGAGTCTTGACTGTTAAAAGACTTAATAAAACGTGTTATGAGCTTATGCATGGGAGGAAGCCCAACTTGAGTGGTCTTGAACCATTCGGGTCCCCTTGTTCGATTTTAAAGACAAATTCTAAATTTGGTGAAGTAGCCGATGAAGGAATCTTAGTCGGTTATGTTGTTGGGACTCCCAACAGACGTGTCTTTAATACATCGACCGGCAAGGTTGAGGTGGTGTGTAACACCGATATCACAAGTTACAAACCGCCAAAACCAAGCAACGGACCTGCTGAGTTTTTCGACTATGATAGACTTTTTAAGTGTTTTAACATACCTTATTTGGATAGTGCAGAAGTAGAAGAAAGAGTTGCTACGAAGATGATCCTTGATGAGGAAGAAAATCTAGTGCAAAGACAGCTGTTTGATAAATGTCAACCTTCCTCATCAAATGCTATCGATACCCCTGCTGCCTCTCCTGAAGAAGAATTTTTCAATCCGTTTCACTCTCAGCAAGAAACAACCATTGACGAGCTCTCTTCTAACTTGGAAGACAATTTGCATGTCGGTTCTGTTCTGACCACGAGAATTCATAAAGATCACCCTTTGGAGAATGTGATTGGTGATGTGTCCTCCGGTGTACAAACAAGACGTAGCTTGAATGAGCACACCTGTGTATACACAAGCATTAAGGAGACAGGCATAATCAACGAATGCTTGTACACCTGCTTTATCAGCCAGATTGAACCAAAGAATTATCAAATGGCTCTAAAGGACAGCTCGTGGGTCGAAGCCATGCAAGAAGAGCTGGCTCAATTCAAGAAAATGGAAGTTTGGACTTTGGTTGAAAAACCAAAGAATGTGCATTTGATAGGCACAAAATGGGTTTTTAAGTGCAAGAGAGATGAGAAAGGGATTATTATAAGAAACAAGGCGAGGCTAGTCGTTAAAGGTTTTAATCAACAAGAGGGGATTGATTATAATGAAGTGTTCGCTCCTGTGGCAAGATTGGAAGCCATTAGATTGTTTTTGGCATTTGCTGCTTATAAGAAGATGAAGGTATTTCAGTTAGACGTGAAAAGTGCGTTCCTAAATGGGAAAGTTGATGAGGTTGTGTATGTTGAGCAACCTCCGGGTTTTCCTGACCCAGACTTTCCAGACCACGTGTACAAGTTAAGCAAGGCGTTGTATGGACTACATCAGGCACCTCGTGCCTGGTACTAAACTTTATCAGATTACTTGCTTGAAAATGGGTTTGAAAGAGGGAAGATAGATAGCACGTTGTTCTTCAAGAGAGAAGGAAGCGACTTCCTGCTGGTGCAAGTCTACGTGGATGACATTATCTTTGCTGCATCAAAAGTCTCCATGTGTCAGGAGTTTGAGGCCGTCATGAAGAAAAGGTTTGAAATGAGTGCTATGGGTGAACTAACTTTCTTTTTAGGATTGCAGGTTGATCAGAAGAAGGATGGGATGTTCATTCATCAGACCAAGTATGTCCATGATGTGCTCAAACGCTTCAAGATGGAGGACAGCACTCCATTCGATACTCCAATCTGCGTCAACCATAAATTGGGTGCTGAGACAGACAATGACGCAGATGTGGACCCAACTCAGTATCGGGCTATTATAGGTTCTTTAATGTACTTAACTGCTTCTAGGCCTGATATTATGTTTGCAGTTTGTCTTTGTGCTCGTTTTCAGGCAAACCCAAAGGAATCTCACATGAAGGGTGTGAAGAGGATCTTGCGATATCTCTAAGGCAAACCTAAGCTGGGGTTGTGGTACGCGAAGGGAGGAGACTTGGAGTTGGTAGCTTACACAGATTCTGATTATGGAGGGTGCAATCAGAGTCGGAAGTCAACTACTGGAGGATGTCAGTTTCTAGGAGGCAGATTAGTGTCCTGGCAATGCAAGAAGCAGACATCAGTCGCCATTTCAACATGTGAGGCAGAATACATGGCAGCATCCAACTGCTGCTCCCAGGTTCTGTGGATTCAACAACAGTTACGCGACTATGGTCTGAATTTCTCACTTACTTCAATTTGTATTGATAACTCTGCTGCGATCTCAGTAACTAATAATCCCGTAAAGCACAGTAAAACTAAACATATTGACATACGTCATCATTTTATACGGGATTGTGCTGAGAAGAAACTGATTGTGCTTGAAAAGGTGGATACGCTTGATAATTTCGCTGATTTATATACTAAAACGTTTGACAAATCAAGATTTCAAAACCTTGTTGAGTTGAATGGGATGATCAATCCCGAGTAACCATGCTTTTTGTGCATATATAAAAAAAAAATGTCACTATCGCTTAAAATTATGTCGATTACCTCAGTTTGAAGGACATATCCTCGGATATGTTTGGTCCTCATTTTCTACTTGTAGAGTTTGAGGGTTGCCATTAACCAGATGACTGAATGTGACCGGGGCGGTTTATGATGTGTTTTTATTCTTTCGCTGAAAATTAGTCGTTCATACTTAGTTAGAAGGACACATACTTGTATGTGGTCGGTCCAGCGGATCCATTGGATCCTCAGGATAACCGTTTACCTGAAGACTTTGAACTGATCGGGGCGATTGAAGTCAAAAATTTTTTTTAGGGAAATGAAATTATTTTTCAAGTCTACTACTTCGTAAGAAGTTCTGTTACTATGTTTTAACAGAAAATTGATCAAACCTTGGAAAATGATAGATTTACTGATTCTGTGTGCTTAACTAGTGAAGTTATTAGGCTTAAAAGGCTTTAGAACAGTCATTGTATGTCATGGTAGCTTTTTATGGTGCGTAAAAGTATATGTGATACAAACTAAATCTACTCGATTTTATGTGGAAACTTCTTAAGAGTTCTGCATGTCTTCATATATATCTTTCCGAATGATAGGCAGAAAAGCGATTACCCAGTCATACACGAGCCTGTTAGTGTTCTGATTCCCGTGAAGAAAGCGTGTCAAGAGACTGCAGTGATCCAGATTCGGGACTTGCAGTTGTTCTCTATGTGTTTGTTAAAAAAAAAAAAAAAAAATTTAAGTCATTGAGACATTCTTTAACTTAAAATGTCAATCATGATGTAAGAAAGAGAATGGGAAGCAGAGTCTGAAGATCGAAGAATACTTACAACTTAATCAGACACTACGGGTCGAAGTCAATTCGGGGTGACTTGGGGAAAGCCAAATACGCTTTGAGAATAGATAGGAGGCATCATAATCTCTGAGTTGTTGCCCACTTAATTTTTGAGCTTAATTGAACTTAACTCGTATCACAGAAACGATGAAAACCATCTTAAGTTATTTACCTGCTTACAACCTGTTTCTTTATGTCGTAATACAGCTAAACACGGATCTATGTGACAGTCACGTAATTAGTATGATTTCTGTTCGGATCTTTTCTAAAACGTAGTAGTCCCTGTCGAGACTGAAATTTGATCCCTTGTACTTTAATTTTTAAAAGTTTTTCGTACTTAGGTAGTTTATGATTTTATAACTGGTTACTTGGACTTGATCGTGTCATTTAATTCTTAAAGGGAAGTTTTTAAAACTTAATTGCAAAATGTTCAAACTATAGGGGTTTATTTTGTAAAATCGGCGAACTTGTGATTAACTTCGCCTGCCCTAGTCGAAGTTATCCACAACTTCTCCTGTGTAACTCCGCCCCTATATAAAGAATACTTAAGGTCAAACAGTTCATTATTTTCTGAAATTCGGCGAACTTATTCTCTCGATTAATCCAGCAAACTTGTCCGTTTTCCAGCGAACTTATCGTTTTTTTTTTCTTCGATCCTTGTGCTTATTTTTCCAGTTTCCGTTTCGATTTCAAGGTGTGTGTTGTCATTATATCGTATAATCCTTGTTCTCCGATGTTAATCAGTGGTCGTTTCGACCCGGTTATGGACCTCAGACCGTCGGACCGTTCAATCGGATTTTTCAAAAATTGTTTTACGTGGTTCTAATCAGTTTGATTGTCTAAATAACCTTAAAATCATGTGTTTCGGACCCCTCAATCGTCAAACTAACCATGAAACATCAGATTTCCGAGTTTGAATCTGCTTACTGTCGCCGATTCATATTCAGGCGAACTTATAGGTTAAGCGAAGTTATCTGTAACTTCGCCTAAGGTTTAACTTCGCCTAATAATGAATTATGAAACAGTATATGAGGCGATATTGTGGTTGGGCGAAGTTATCATTAACTTCGCCTGGACCTTTTACTTAAAAGTTAATAGACGAAGTTACAGTTGAAGCGAAGTTGTTTACCAACTTCGCTTCACCTTTAACTTCGCCTATACAGAATAATCACAACTTCGCTCATGGTAACAGGCGAACTTGTGGTTTGCCTTGACGGTCATCTAACTTGATCTGTTTGTTGCAGATATGGCTGCAGTAGCAGGTGCTGGAGGTGCTGGAGGAGATGAGGGAGGAGATAATCAAAGGCAGTTCTTCCCGGGTCATAACATGTATATCACATTAGACCCAGATGCGAGTGGTGTGGAGGATTACCGCGAGATAATTACATTCCTCCTTCGCTCGAGGGTATTCCACGCCATTACGACAACTCTGCCGATTTCCTTGCCCAACATTGAGGATTTCTGGCAGACGGTGGAATATGACTGTCGCGTCGACCCCCCGGTGATGCGTGCAACGGTGAATGGTCAGGATGTTCAGTTCTCGTCTGAACAAATCCGGGTGGCTTTGCAATTCGGAGAGGAGACGAGGGACGACCCGACAGAGTTTGTTGCTCCGTTCCGTGATGGAGCATTTCTACGAATGGGATATTCTGGTCCCTTGGGGGATACACAAAGAAGGAAAGGTTTCTTGCTCGATCAGTGGCGCTTCCTCATGCACGTAATGATTGTCTGCATGTCAGGGAGGAAGGCGGGCACTGACGGGATGGGCGCGACCTTGCAGTCGGCGATGACTGCTCTGACTTATAACAAGCGTTACAGCTTGAGTCAGATGGTCTTCTATGAGATTGATCGACAGCGAAGGGCGATGGGGCGTGAGAGATTCATCATGTATCCAAGATTTCTCCAAATGATCTTGAATCATGTTGCTCCCACGTTGCCTTATCGTCGCCCTATCAGATACGTGGAGAGTGTGAACAAGCGTATCTTTGCTCAATGTAGAACTTCGAGTGCTAGAAGCAAGCCTGAACTGCGTCCTAGGCATACTCCACTGTTTGGGTATTTAATCAACCCGGAGTATGTTCCTGCTAATGGGGACGAGTTTAGAGATCCTCAAACACAACAGGCGGGAGCACCTCAAGCTGTACCTGCTGCGCCTGTTGTGTCAGCTGAAGAAGAGGTAGACCTTGACGCTGCTTTTGGCGGCCAAGGATTTTTTGACATGGACCGAGTTGATCTTCAAGAAAATATACAGGTCTCAGTTCCACAGAGTATGGGAGTAAATGTTACTAGAGCAGCTACGACGGTGGATGACTCAGATTTTGATGATGTAATGGATGAGGCAAGACGTATGATGGTGACTCAAGAGAGGACGTATGGGAAGAGAAAGAGGACAGATGACGACAGTGCGTCAGAAGAAGAAGAAGACATTCATAAGTTGATCAGACGTTCAAGAAGGGACAGGACAGGTGCAGGTAGGGGAGCTGGTGAGAGCTCTAGAGTCATACGTTTCGCTCCGCCCGCACTGTCCGGTATGTCAATTGTCCCTACATCATTACAGGTCACAAGGCCAAGCGCCACGGACGTTCCCATGGTGGCTACATCATCATCTGTTGGCCTCCCATCCATCACACTCCAGCTGACGACTCCAGATATTGTATCGTTTCCGCCTCCAACGCTTACTCCGTCGGAGGTTGTTGCACAGGTTATTGAGTCGACAATGGTTCACACTGCAGGGTTGTCGGTCACGATACCACCTGCGGTTACGTCCACAGCTACTTCTGATGTCCCGGTTTCATTCGAAATCCCTCCTCAGTATACTCAAGACATATCTCACATGAGGTTCGATTTCGATGCAACCCTATCAGACTCGGAAAGAATAGCTGCACTAGAGCGGGTCGTGGCAGAGCAATCTAGGATAAATCTTATCCAGACCCAGGCTATTCAGCGCCTAGTAGCAGAAAATCAACTACAGTCGTCCCTCCTGGTTGAACATGGAAAAATTATAGATGCTATGAAGGAGTTCTTGGCATCTCAGGGGAGACGAGCTGTAAAGGCGACGAGCTCAGGACAAAGAAGAAGAATGACAGAGACGATGATCCCAATGCATAGAAAGGTGCAGGTGGTGAGTTGCCAAGAACTACTCAAGCTCTTGGGACAACCACAGCTCAGGGGGAGTCTGCAGGTGCAGCTGGCGGTTCTGGTGGTGATGAGGTGGTGATGGTAGATGACGAGGAGATGGGAGATGATGTGATCGATGCCTTGAAGGAGTTGGATGATGATATGTTAGATGTTGATGATGTGTGTGATGATGATGTGCTGCCATTAGAAGAAATTGAGAAGATTGGTGCACATATAGTGATAGAAGATGATGTTGAAGAAGGGTGAAATTGTAGAGGAGAATGTTGAACACGAGCTTCCAACCGTTGAGAAGTCGAATGTATGTGAAGATACAGTAGTTGATTGATACAGAATGGGAGGAGCAGCCTAGATGGAAGGAAGGCTATGCTCATTGGTTTATCAAAACGAAGAAGCCAGTGGTACCTACAATGTTCAAGAAAAGTTATAATATTAAAGGGTACGCTGAGTCAAAGAAAGGCATTATCTGTTGGTTATATGATGAACAGCTAAAAGTGTTCGTGGTGAAAAGATATGATGGGATCCAATACTTTAAGAGGACGTTGAGATCTCTAAATACCTTACCTGAGTGTGAGGTAAAGGATTTGGCCAGACTGGGGTTGATTAATAGAAGTGATGATAATATGGCCAGAGTTATTGGGAAGATAGTATGGAAAGAAAGTATTAAAGAGAAAAAGTTTGAGTTGTTAAAACCACAGAAAGGGAAATTAGTTGAAGATACTGAAAGAGGAATGAGAGCAGATGGCAAACCTTGGATGGTGATGAAATATAAGCCGATTCGGTGTTTGAAAGAGGTTCCAATGAAGACTATGCCCTCAAGATGTGCTGAAAGATCTGAAATGGTGGTATGTGGATTGCCAGACTGCTGAAGCCGTGATGGAAGACGAAGACGAACAAGAAGTGCTAAGAGTGTATGATCCGATGCATCTTGTTAATTTATTAAAAGCTGATCTGCAGGTGTTAAACGAGAAGAAGATATTCTATATTCCTGCTTGGAAGACGAAGCGAGGAAATATCAGCGAGTAGTCACGGTCTGTGTAAGAGAGGGAGTGCATGCATGAAGATTACAAGACAAGTGCTTTAAAGATAAAGATATGAAGCTACTGCCAAGGGGGAGTCTGTTGGTGCATAGTGTCAGTAGTCATAGTCTAGTGTCTGTAATCGAGTCTGTAATGTTAATTGTGTTTTGTTTATGTTTAAGCGAAGTTACTGACAAGTTCGCTTATCAGGCGAACTTGTTAGTCAAGCGAAGTTAGCAACAACTTCGCCTGAACATATCAGGCGAAGTTGTCGTGTATATATACCTAGGTTACGGCTTAGGTTAAAAGGTTCATCTAGTTCGTTCAGTTTGTGAATTGTAAGTCGTCAGACGTGTATTCAAGAGTTCTCTGTAATCAGTGATATTACATCTCGTGTTTTGGTTATAATATAACGTGTGTTCGTTTATTCGTATCGTGTGTTTTATTGATTAGTTTTCTACGCTCGTAACGACCTACGCAGGGATTCCGCACCTACGTAGATCGAGATATCTCATGTAGATCCATCCAGGGAACCTACAGGTTGGCGTGGTTGAATGTGAATGTTTGAATAAGAGAGGGGTGAAGTTGAAGGAAAATTCGGTTTGTGCGGTGGCGGGTGTGGCAGCGAATGTGTATTGGGGGAAGATGGGGTGTGTGGATTGGTGGATCAAGTTGGATGATCAGGTACAGAAGACGATTTTTAGAATAACATTGCGAAAAGCTGCAAGATTGTTGGTACATTTTTTGTTAATTATTTTGTTGGCATTAGATATTAGTCTATAATGAAACAATGGCGACTTTTGACTGTAAAAACCAGTTTTATTAAATGAACAAACGGTTGAACACGAGCAACTAAACGAATGCGGGTTTTTTGTTTGCGTTTGTTTGTTAAGAAAATGAACTTATTTGTGTTTGTTTATGTTTGTTTGTTAACAGTTTAAACGAGTGGTTCATGAATGTAAAGGAACGAGCATAACTTTGCTCCGATCAGTAGCGATGGTGATGGTGTTGGGCGATGATGGGTCTCTAAGTAAGCGTTAATGTCTGTTTTCTGATATGGTGTTTGATTGATAGATTTCACTTTTTAGGTCTATCGATTTCAGACATATGCAATTGTTTTATTTATTGAGTTTTGCATTTCAGGTTATGAATCGCTGCTTTTGCTGTTTACATTGCTTTTAATTTCAATATTTTAATTTATCCGTAAACATGAAGCAGATGAGGTAAAACTGTGATTCCTAACCTTCATTTTTTATTAAATTCCTTTTATAATAGTTAGTTCAAGTAAGTGATCATGCTATCATACTGACTGCCAGTATGTATCCCTTTTTATGGGAACTTAGGTGATTAAGCCTGCATAACTATCTTTTGCAGTTTCCTATTCTAACCATAAAATCTACTATCATGCTTGGATGGAAGGATCATTGAAGACTGTTGAGGTTGATAAGACCCATGACATAATGTGCAGGTAAAAGATAATATTTTTCATAGTTTGATGCATATTTATAGGGCAATCAAAACAAAGGCGAGCTCCTAGAACGAGTTGGAGAGCCTCACTGCGTGGTAAGTTACTTCATGTTATTGATATTTGTAATATCTTATGTGGATTTAGTTGTGATCTTTGTAAGAAAGGTTAATCTTTCTTGCAAAATCTGAACTTCAGTTGAAACAGTTAATAGAGTTTGGAGTTTTCCTTAAAAAGATAAGTGCACACATTAAGATCATTAAACAAGTCAACCTTTTTAACCATGTGCAGTATCATCTAAAGACGGGTACTTGCAAATATGGATTAACATGCAAATACAATCATCTACGTGATAGGCACGGTGCTGGACCGGTTGTGCTAAACATGGTCGGGTTACATAGGCGACAACTATTATTTTGTGTTTTTTTCATTTTAATGTCACATATTTGTTCATGGTGGACTTACATGTAACTTCACATATTTTTAGGTTTGTTATATGTAAGTTATGGGTTTCAAAAGTTGGGGTTTCGGGTGGCTAAGTAAAATTATTTTTGGGTTATATGGTGATGGCCAGATGGGTTTTTTTTTGGGGTTTAAACTAAAACATTTATTATCTGTGCTATGTCGGTGAATGTTTAAACCAAAACATTCACCATTTAAACTAAAAACTGATTTGGGTTAATATTTGTAGACCATATAACCAAAAAGGCAAACAAAAGAAATGATAGAATTGGGTCTAAAAAGCATTCACCATTTAACCAAAATTGATTTCGGATAATATTTAATATTTGGAGACCATATAAATCGACAGAATTACAGATATTGTTATTTTATGTTTGTACCAAATTTCACTCATTTTTCTTTATCTTCAAAATTGACATGCTTTGTACTTTACGTTTCAAAATGCTCACCATTTGTCCTTTAGCTTTAACCCGGTTAGTTTTTGTCGTTAAGTCAAGTCATGTGCCTTGCACATGAGGGCAAATATGTCAATTTAGAAATCTATTTAAAATTATATATATAATAAATATAAAAACATTTTAACTAAACTCCATCCATCTCCCTCCCTCTCTCTCTCTCTATAAATATATATCCTAACCACAACACAACTTTGTGTTCGTCCTATATTTGGCATCATTGTCGGGTACTTAGATTAACAAAAAAACCTAAGGTTAACAGTTGGTCAACAATCGGTTGACATAGAAGACAACCAAAAATTTCTAAAAATGGCTACTAGACATAAGAGAAGGTAAAGTCGGTGGACCTAATGACCGTACGGCAAAAATAGATATACCGGATGATTTACTTATTGAGTAATGTGACGACCCTATCATAAAGCTAATACAGTTTGTATATCCCAACATTCTAAACAACAACCAAGACCCTACATACTTTCAACAGAAGGGGTTGCTTGCTACCAACAAATTGAGGTTGTTCATGAGATTAAATGATCGTCTGCTTGAATTATTTCATGGTGACCCAACGAGTACTTAAGCTCAGATTCTGTATCTAAATCCGACTACATAGATGGAAATGTCGATCCAACTTTATACTCCACTGAGATACTTAACGGTCTAAAAATATCCGGGCTGCCAAACCACAAGCTTATACTAAAAGTCAGCGTACCCGTTATGCTTTTGAGAAATATCGATAAAAAAAGGGCTTATGCAACGGCACAAGGCTTCAGGTTGTTTCTTTGGATACACATGTAATCGAAGTGAAAATTCTTTCAGGGACTAATACTAGGGACTAGTACTGGTGAGAGGATCTCTATTCCAAGAATCCGCCCTGACACCTTCTGATAAGAGCATCACATTCACGTTTACAAGACGACAATATCCCTTATCAGTTTGCTTCGTTATGACAATAAACGAAAGTCAAGAACAGTCATTAACTAGGGTGGGTTTGTACTTAAAGAACGATGTCTTCCTCACACGGAAAGCTGTATGCCGCAATATCAAGAGTTACGAGCAAAAAGGGTCTGAAGATACTGATTCTAAACAAAAAGGGCAAACAGGCTAAGAAAACGACTTCTCTTATTTGAAATAAAATTTATTCTTATCACTTACAATATTATGAATTCTTGATTTAGTACTATTTTATAAATTTATGAATGTACAACAATAATGATTTATGAAATAAGTAGAATTAAAATCAAATCACCATGTATACTAACAAACATGGTATAAGGTAACCAGTCAAACTGGCCTAAATCAATAATTAGAAAACACTTTAAGTAACCCGCGAGACACGCAGGCTAAACGCTAGTTTTCCTTTTATAAAGTTTTATCCTTTATCATCAAATTTTTAATTTGAAAACTGATTATAGAAGGCTATTTTTATATTTCGCTACCTTGCTTTTATCTTTATTTTTCATTTAATAAATGGATTATATACTTAGGATAAAGTTAAATACAAAGAGGAACAAAAATGAAAAGGATGAGAAAGATTTGTGATCACACAAAAAAACCCCTTAAAAAATAAATTTAAAAAATAAATAAAAAATCATAATTCAAAATATAAATGAAAAACAAAAAAAAAAATTAAAAAAAACTAAAATGTTTCCCACCATCGTTCTCGTTAAAAAAATTAAAATAAATACAAAAAAAAAATCGAAGAAAAGACCAATGTCGAGATCAAAGACACAATGGCGAAAATGAACAAAAGACACAATTATAATTAAAAAGGCACAATAGATAGC
>NW_027501420.1:0-72289 GCF_021521415.1 Bidens hawaiensis | reverse complement strand
AAATCTGTTATGTGAGGTTTAGTGCTAAAACGGTAACGGTGATTATATGAACGAAAATGGAGTGAACACAGTGATTTGTTGCGAGGAAAAACCTTTTGACCTTGTTCAGATCAAAAGAAAAAAACCCCGGGTGATGACAACTCGTCGATCACCACTTTATTAATATCAAAAAAAGGTTACAAATGGGTTGGAGATTGTGATCGATATTACAATGTAAGCTAGTGTATAGAGAGAATTATTGAATCTGCTCTAGTGTGTGTGAGAATACAAGTGAGTCCTAATCGATCATATCTTGATAATTATAAAGTAAATACATTCAACAAAAAGTCCTAACTATCCGCCACTATTCCACTATTCCTCCATCGTTCATTGACCACGTGATGGTAGTTTCCAGTAGCGAAAATTAAGGTAGACCAAGTCACAAAGTCGTTACTCCTGTTGAATAATAACCTACACATGTAAAATAATTGTTAATAATACCAACCTGTGAGGATCCTCAATCCTTGACACGGCTATGGAAGTCATCAGGAGGATAACAAATCCAGAGACATCTACAAGGATAACATATCCTCAGCAGGAAAAATATCAGTCCTAACAATTGCCCCAAAATGGCGGATGATAGTGGAACACAACTGTCATTTTGAAATTCAAACTTTCTGCGAAAACTGGATGATGGGACGGTTTTCCACAAATATTTACCATTTAGCCCTCGAGATAATTATAACCGCCTATATATGTTGTCCTATATTTTCTTTTATAGTCACATATTCAAGCGACTCAGCAGGTATCCTTCTTCCCTTTATTTTTTGTCTTTGATAATAATGTCTATTACTTTGTCTCCTTTACACCCCTCTAATCCTTCTGAACACTCCTCTGATGATTCTGACCTGTCGGAGATGGAGCCACAAGGCCTCATAGCAAACCCTTTTATTGAGATCTGCAAATTCACGGGACCTAGAAGTCGATGAGTTTCGCCCTTTGTTTCCACCAGAAAACCTTTTTCGACCATACGAATCTAGCATCCATTGTGACGTGTTTTCCAAAACTTGGGTGTGTTTTCCGGCTTGCCCCTTTCTTATCGGTTACAGTTATCCATTTCCTTCCTATACACAAAGCTTCTTCGATTCCACGGGCATATCCTACATCCAGGCTATGCCAATGCTTTGGAGAGTGTTAGGAACTATCGAATGGATTATAGAATATGAAAAGATTGACTTCGGCCTTCCTGAGTTATCCTATCTGTACACCCTTACTACCCACGGTCCAGCCCGATTCCTTTTTAAATCCAAGAGTCGACAACCTCATCCTCTGCTAAAGGTTACTCTGAATGACTCCTTTTGGAGAAATCAGTTTTTATTCGTGAGACGAGACTCCATACCTGGTGGGACTGATCTCCCTTCAAAGTGGGTTAGAAAGGGTAGGATCCTGGATCCTTAGAAACGATAGGATCCTTGATGATTAATCTAACTTTTTGTCTTCTTTTGCAGTTGAGAACTTTGCTTCATTGGCTAAGTTACCTGGTACAGAAGAGAAAACAAAGCGGTTCCTTGCACTGGATACCGAGGTTAGGACATTTCAAGACCGATTCGTCGAAGCCTTTTGTGATATTTCTTCAGACTCCGACATGTCAAGTAAGTTTTTACATAATAATCTTAAAAGTAAATAAAATTAGAGGAAATACTTATCTGATTACTTATCCTTTGTAGGCGCCAAGAAGTCTCAGAAGTCCGCTAGCAAGTTCTCTTTGGAAGATATCGACAGCATGATCACCCCCCAAGATATCAAGAAAGAAGCACTGAAGGCAACGACTAGTTCTGAACCCAAGACCGCAACTACCAGAGCCAAGTCTACTACATCCATGAGAAAATGGTCCTCTGATCCCGAAACCCACTATGACACGGTCCTTAATGTAAGTATATTGTATCCTGTTGTAACGAATTTAAGAATATAATATCCTATTAATCCTTGCTTCTCGTTGGTTACAGGCTATGAATGCTTTCAAAGAGCATTATGAAAAGATCGTGGGTCAGATGAGCGACAAGTTGTCTGGGTTAGGGAATGTAGTGGTCAACAAGGACAAGGCTTTAGCCTAGCTCAAAAGGCAGCTCGAGGATCAGGTATCCACAGCAGATGCCCAACGTCAAGAGGAGGTCAAGCAGGCAACGGAGGAGGCCAAGATGTGGGCGGCCAGGTCAGTGCTGCAAGAGAGGATCAAGATGGCGACTGAGGACGGTGATCCCGCCTTTGATAAGGCAACCTGGAACGTGCAGAAGTGGAAGACTGCCTTAGCGGCTCTTGGTGGTGATGAAGATGTGGAGATGTCCGAGAGGAATGATGCTGGTCCGAGTGGAGTCAAGGAGGTGGCTGAAGCCGGTGAAGGAGAAGGTGCTGCAGAGGGTGAAGACGCAGCATAGGTGGGCGATGAAGGATAAAGAAGACAAGGCCCGAGCCCACTTTTTGTTTTTTATGTTGATGTTTTAAAGGATAATCTGGTTTGTAATAAACAATAGTAAGTAGGGTTTAAGGATCAGTGATCCTCAAGACAATTTTCAAGGGTACTGAAGGTGGATGGATCCTCTGTTTGTAGGGATGAAACCTTTAGTGCCTCTGACTTTTATTTTCCTGCATCTTAAGAACAATTAGTAACTTCTACTTAACCCGGGTGGATGGTCCATCTTTAGTATGGTGAAATCCGAGTTAAGGATTTTGGATAAGTCCACGTGACTTATATTAATGATAATCTTAATCTTTTGGCTATTCGCTTTGTTACTTTTTATTTTGAAAATCTATTAGATATAACCTTAGTCTTATTAAGAATTTTAAGGAATAATTTTGAGTAAAAAGTTTTACGATAGAATATCCTTAAAAAAAAGTGATTATAGAAATTTCTTGAATTAATATCCTTAGAAAAAGAATAAAAATTTTTAGGATAGAATATCCTAATAGACATAATTCAAAGATTGTTAAATCTTTAAACCAAAAGATATATAAGGATCCTAGCCAAACCAATATGACTTTAAAAGTAGAAATCATACCGCAAGGTCTAAGTAGACCTAAGTTACCGTAACTATTGAACCTTCGGCGATCCTTGTAGAAGAAATTTAAGGATTTTGAATCCATAAGTTTTGATCTTCACAATGAACTTAGAAAATCTGTTGCAAACAACTCAAAATGTCAAGTGGGATTAAACCCGTTAAGCTGGGATCAAGCCCATAAAATAAACTGGGGACAAGCCCATGAAACTAGGGACAAGCCCTTGCAACTGGGGATAAGCCCGTGTAACTGGGGACAAGCCCGTGAAACTGGGGACAAGCCCGTGTACTGGGGACAAGCCCGTGAAACTGGGGACAAGCCCAAAACTGGGGACAAGCCCAAATACAGATGTTAACTAGGGACTTGCCCAAATCGGGATTTAGCCCAAATGAAAGATAACGTGAAAACGTTATAAACCGGTGGTATGGTACGTCTACCATAAATCGTAGGATCCTCCATATAGCCGAAGACAACGAAATTGTCAGCCACTAAGCGTGTACTGGTCCCGCTGTCCCGGACTATACGTTGGATAGCGTGCGCTCCAGGCGAGAGTGTAGAAACTCTAATTTATAAGAAAGGTGAAAACCTTTAAACCTTAGGGGATATAACCATTGGGGATCATATCCAATCGTGGGCTAGGCCAAGGAAAATAGCAAAGTACCTTAAATATTAAGGAGAGGTGGCCAACCTCTTGACTATTACACATCTTATTAATATCCTGCATTGATACTTAAAACTTGGAAGGAACAAAAATTGTTAAGAATACGTTATCCTTAAATAAAATAAGAAATTTAAAAGGATAAGTGATTAGATAGATATTACCGATTTTAGGATCCTTGATCCTTCAAGGATACTTGATCATCAGAGGATACTTGATCCTTATTAGAAAAAGTATTTCTTGAGGTGGATAGCATTCCATGCTCTTCGTAACCTGTTGCCTTCCATAGTGAGCAAATGATATGCCCCCTTTCCTGCCTCCGACTCGATCAGATAAGGACCTTCCCATTTGGGTGCTAACTTCCCATCAGCCGGATTGGTTGTATTTTGGAAGGCTTTTCTCTAAACTAGATCTCCTTCTTGAAATCTTCTGATACTGATGTTATTGTTGTATGCCCCAGCTACCCTTTCTTGATAAGCTGCCATTCTAATCTTGGCTAGGTCTCTGAGTTCTTCAATGGTGTCCAAGTCTTCAAGGAGGATTTCTTCATTGACCTCAGGATCACGGATGCTCATTCTGGCTGTAGGAACCACCATTTCTATAGGGATGACTGCTTCTGATCCAAACACCAATGAGAAGGGTGTTTGGCCTGTTGCATTCTTGGGTGTTGTCTTGTCGGCCCAAAGAACATATGGTAGTTCTTCAGCCCATTTATCCTTCTTGGCTCCTAACTACTTCTTCAGATTGTTGATGATGATTTTATTACTTGACTCTGCTTGGCCATTAGCTTGAGGATGTACTGGAGTAGAGGTAATCATCTTGATGCCCCAGCTGTCACAAAAGTTAGTGGTTCTTTTCCCGATAAACTGGGAACCATTGTCACAAGTAATTTCTGAAGAGATACCAAATCTAGTAATAATGTTTCTTTTAATGAAAGATATCACCTCTTTTTCGCGAACTTGAACAAAAGCTTCTGCCTCTATCCACTTTGAAAAGTAATCAGTCATTGCAAGCATGAATACTTTTCCTCCTGGTGCCTTAGGCAGTTTACCCACGATATCCATGCCCCATTTCATGAAAGGCCATGATGAGGATATAGGATACATAGGTTCTGCTGGTTGATGAAGGATGTTTGCATGCCTTTGACAAGCATCACAATTCTTTGAATACTCCATGGCGTCTCTCTTCATTGTTGGCCAGAAATATCCGGTTCTCAGAATTCTAGAAAACAAAGCTCTACCTCCAGTGTGATTACCACAATCACCTTCGTGAAAGTCTTTGAGCACCTTTTGTATTTCAGGATCCTCGATGCACCTCAATTATAGACCTGCAAGAGATTTTATGTATAGCATATCATCTAACAAAATGTATTGTGATACCTTGAGTTTGAAAGATTTGGGATTCTCCGTGGCTGGAATCTCTCCATTTTGAATGTACTTTTTGATTGGGAGGATCCAGGATCCTTGGCTATCTGAGAATAGTGGATCCCAAAGTACAATCTGTTTGTCAATAGTTATTTCCCCGACTTCTTGTTCTCCTATTGCTGGCAAGAGTATATGGATGATTGGGATCTTCGTATCTTCTGGAATTTTCAAGGATGAGGCTAAATTTGCTAAGGCATCTGCCCCAACATTTTCTTCCCTTGGTACATGTACTATACTAAACAATTCAAAGGATTTCGCTAATTCTTTCACAATTTCTAAATATTTGATCATATTCTCACCTTTTACGGTATAAGAGCCGTTAAAGTGGTTAGTTATAAGTAAAGAATCCATATAAACTTGAAGATACCTGATCCTCATGCTTTTGGCTAAAAGTAAACCTGCGATGAGTGCTTCATACTCTGCCTTATTATTGGTGTCTTGAAATGCACATGCAATGGACTGGGGTATTATGTCCCCCTGTGGCGATTTCAGTAGTATGCCCAATCCTATTCCTCTTACGTTGGATGCTCCATCTGTGAAGAGGATCCAAGGATCCTTGGTTTCTTCTAGTTGTTGCACTTCTAAATCAGCCTCCTTTTGCATGTCACTGCTGAAATCAGCCACAAAGTCTGCTAGTGCTTGCGATTTGATAGTTGTTCTAGGCTCATACTGAATGTCATATGCACTCAGTTTCACAGCCCACTTGGCCATTCTACCTGATAACTCTGGCTTTCTAAGAACATTCTTAACAGGATATTTAGTTCTCAAGATAATAGTATGAGTCTCAAAGTAATGTCTTAATTTAGTAGAAGCCATAATAAGTGCAAGAACTAATTTTTCTAAATGAGAATACATTGCTTCCGCATCTAAAAGACTCTTACTTACATAATAAACTGGATGTTGTTCACCATCATGATCCTTAACAAGGACGGCACTTACTGTATTACCTGAAACAGCTAGGTAGAGATATAAGGATTCTCCATCCACAGGCTTCATCAGAGCTGTTGCTGAGGATAAGTAATCCTTCAAGGCTTTGAGTGCAGCCTCATTCTTTTCCGTCCACTCAAACTTCTTATTCTTTCTAAGAATGTCGAAGAAATATTTGCACTTCTCGGAGGATCTTGAGATGAACCTGTTGAGAGCGGCTATTCTTCCCATGAGCCATTGGACATCCTTGGCATTTGCATGCGACTTTAGGTTGATGATGGCTTCAATCTGCTCCGGACTTGCTTCAATCCCTCTTTTAGTCACCATGTATCCTAGAAACTTTCCAGCTTTAACACCAAAGTGGCATTTTGACGGATTCAGTTTCATGTTATACTGGTCAAGGATATTGAATGCTTCTTCAAGGTCCCTGAGGTGATCCTCAGCCTTCTTTGACTTCACCACCATGTCTTCTATATAGACTTCCATGGTTTTACCTAACTGATCCTTGAACATCATTTTGACCAGTCTTTGAGATGTTGCCCTTGCATTTCTTAATCCAAATGGCATAGCAATATAACAATATACGCCGGTAGGAGTCATGAATGCAGTATCCTCTTGATCAGATGGTTCCATCTGAATTTGTTGAAATCCAGAGGAAGCATCCATGAAGGTAAGCATCTCATGTCCTGCTGTTGCATCCACCATGGATTCTATATGTGGTAATGGTAAAGGATCCTTGGGGCATGCCTTGTTTAAATCAGTGAAATCGACACACACCCTCCACTTTCCATTCTTTTTAGAAACGACAACCACATTAGCTAACCATCGAGGATACTTAACATCTCTGATCATACCGGCCTTAAGAAGTTTTTCAACTTCTTCTTGTATGATCTTGTTCCTCTCAGGAGCGAATTTTCTTCGCTTCTGATGGACGGGTTTAATAGATAAATCAAGGCCGAGATTATGAGTGATTACCTCCTTTGAAATACCTGTCATGTCTGAATGTTTGAAGGCAAATGTGGATTTTCTTCGTTTTAGGAAGGATATCATATCCTCCTCAATTTCGCTGGGGATACTGGATCCTAGGAACACTTTCACATCTGGATCCTCGGGGTCCAAGGATACTTCCTTTAGGTCTATCTCCCGAGCTTCCAGCACGTTCCTAGGATGTTGTTGTGGTTGCTATGCTATAGTTTGCTTGGCTGTCGGCTTCAATGATGAAGAGTAATAATTCTTGGCCTCCACCTGGTCACCGTCTATCCTCACTACTCCCCAAGGAGTTGGGAGTTTAATGCATTGGTGGTAAGTGGAAGCTACCGCCTTCATTCCATGTAACCATGGCCGACCTAAAATAACATTGCAACAGGAAAGGTTATCTATAACACAAAATTTTTTGTAAGAGTTTAACCCTTCAATGTATATTGGAAGTTTGATGTCCCCCAATGTTTTCTTGGTTTCCCCACTGAAGCCGACTAACATCGACGTCCTTGGGATGATTTCTGAGTCTGGTATGTTCATCTTCTGAAGGACATCATGTTGAATAATGTTGACCGAGCTTCCACCATCGACAAGGATCTTGCGTACATAATGGTTAGCAATAAACAAAGTAACAATCAAACCGTCATGATGAGGATCCTGGATGCTTGATTTATCTTCCTCATCAAAGAAGATCCTTTTGTCTGTTGTCAAGGTGGTGGATACTATTGGTCGGTCTCCGTTATCCAGCTTGATCTCTTTGGCGAGCCTTTTTGCTGCGGAGAAGGAAGTTCCACATATGTCTGATCCTCCAGAGATAAAATTGACCATTCGCACATCTAGGTCATCCTGGTGAGGATCCCGGATACTCGAATCGAAGAAGATTTTCTTATCAGTTATTCAAGTAGTAGGGATGAGTGGTCTTTTTTCTTCGTCCGGCTTGAATTCTTCTGCAGGGCAAGAAGTTTGAAATGCGTCGTAGTCTCCAGAAACGAAGTTAATCACGTGAGCATCTGGTCGTGGTGGTGTTGCTTTCTGTGGAAGATCTTCAGGATCCTGGATCTTGGATTTCTTCCTTCCTAAGAGCTCTTTGAAGTGGCCCTTGCTCAGGAGGTATCAGATTTCCCTCCTTAAGCCAATGCACTCGTCTGACATGTGGCCAAAATCTTCGTGGAAAGCACACCATTTAGACTTGTCTTTGAAGGTGGTCGTCTTCTCATTCTTTCGGGGCCACCTTGCTTTTTCTCCTAGATCCTTCATGGCACAAATTAAGCCATGGGTATCCATAGAGAAACAATATTCTGAAATGTTGGAGTAGTCCTCATCATCATCCTCTTCCCCAATAGCTCGAACGCTTTGATTGTTGAATTTGGAGTAGGGCTTCGAGTTGTTGTTCTTGAACGAGAATCCTTGTTTCTTGTCAGAGGAATATTGTTTTGTTTGATTCCCCAGACGATCCTGGATCCTCTTGTCATCTTCCAACCGTATGAATCTGAGTGCCATGTTTCTTACTTCATCTAGAGACCTGCAAGGAGTCATCACAAGATCATCATAAAAGGGGGAGCCCCTCTGAAGTCCCATCTTGAATGCTTCAACAGCAGTAGCCATGTCAAGATTAGGGATTTCTAGAGCTTTCCTGCCGAACCTCGTAACAAAATCCCTAAGGGATTCATCACTAGGTTGGATAACTCGGTATAAATCACTAGTTAACTTCTCAAATTTCCTACTACATGAAAACTGGCTGTTGAACAAGTTAACTAAATGTAAAAAAAAGTAACTAAAAAGGGAGGAAGACTTAGCAGCCATTTTAAGGCGGATCCTGTGAGTGTGGATCCGAAGCCTTTGCATAAGCAAGCTTCCTTGAGTCTCTCCGGGATAGGGTTGATCTCCATCCTTTCTCTGTATTGTGCCACATGTTCTTCAAGATCAGTGGTTCCGTCGTAAGTCTTCATGTTGGGGGTTTGGAATCGCTTCGGGATTTCAGCATCACAGATAGGTGGAGCAAATCGGGATAACTTGTGGCTTCCCTTAGGTATCTCGGGGATTGGTCGTATCACCCCGGGAACACTGGATATCATATCCTTGAGCTTCTGTAGCTCCTTGGCCATAGCCTGGTTGATGCCTGCATCCTGCATGGGACCACGGTTAGCGTTAAAGGATATAGGATCACACAAGTTACCTCTTTGCTTGGTGAAGGTTGGCATCCCGGAGGAGTAGCTAGGATAAGAGGAGTCTGCAATAGGTGTTGGTCCTCCAGAAGCTATGGTTTGCATGGGATTATATCTTCTTCATGGACTTCGGAGGATCGTTGATGTTGAACTCCTGAGGATCCTTGATTCTGAAATAAGGATCCTTGAGGTTGGGAATTATAGGATCCTTGGTGATACAATCCAGAGGATCCTGGTTGAAGGATGGAAGATCCTTGTGGGAGATTTGAGGATCCTTGAGCTAGCTGACCCATGGACCCTGGTTGAAGGATAGATGATCCTTGCTGGAAGTAAGAGGATCCTTGAGTTTTCTGACCCATGGACCACTGTTGAAGGATAGATGATCCTGGCTGAAACAATGAGGATCCTTGAGCCTGTTGACCCATAGACCCCTGTTGAAGGATAGATGATCCTTGAGTAAACTGAGCCAAGGATACTGTAGTGGTGAAATCCAGCATCCTAGGCATCAAGGGAATGTGATCCTCTGCTGGTCTCTTAGTTTTCTTGAGATCCTCTATCTTTTGAAGGATCCTCTGGTTGGTCTTAGTATGCTGCTCCAAATATGCTTTTACCTGCGAAAACATATTAGAAACATCATTGTTAGTACTAACCACCGGGGTGGCCGCAGTGGTTCTTGAGCTCTGGAAGACTGTCAGCTGTGTTTTGCTTCTAGCAGCGGCAGGCCGTGGTGCTCCCATGATTAGCGGTGGCATCGGCGGCAAAGTCCTTGATGAGAGAGGAACCGTAGACAGCATGGTTGATGAAGCAGAGGCTGATTGAGATGCCATTGATAGTGATATGGGTATGAAAAGGTTGAAAATGATAGGAATAATATGGATTATAGCACCAATTGCCCCACGGTGGGCGTCAAATTGTTTTGGACAAAAATCTGCTAAGGATAATGTATCTAAATCTGTTATGTGAGGTTTAGTGCTAAAACGGTAACGGTGATTATATGAACGAAAATGGAGTGAACACAGTGATTTGTTGCGAGGAAAAACCTTTTGACCTTGTTCAGATAAAAAGAAAAAAACCCCGGGTGATGACAACTCGTCGATCAGCACTTTATTAATATCAAAAAAAGGTTACAAATGGGTTGGAGATTGTGATCGATATTACAATGTAAGCTAGTGTATAGAGAGAATTATTGAATCTGCTCTAGTGTGTGTGAGAATACAAGTGAGTCCTAATCGATCATATCTCGATAATTATAAAGTAAATACATTCAACAAAAAGTCCTAACTATCCGCCACTATTCCACTATTCCTCCATCGTTCATTGACCACGTGCTGGTAGTTTCCAGTAGCGAAAATTAACGTAGACCAAGTCACAAAGCCGTTACTCCTGTTGAATAATAACCTACATATGTAAAACAATTGTTAATAATACCAACCTGTGAGGATCCTCAATCCTTGACACGGCTCTGGAAGTCTTCAGGAGGATAACTGATCCAGACACATCTTCAAGGATAACATATCCTCAGCAGGAATAATATCAGTCCTAACAGCCCTCCATCACACGTTTTGGTTGTTTTCATAGGTCGGTTTTTAGGTTCTTGAGTTAGTGGGTCACTTTCCGTGTTACCTAATTATTATTGGATTTATCTCTTTCACAAGGGAGTAGTCAGTTAGAAACCGAAACCTAAGTCATTGGTCATATAGTTGTCAGCACGTATCATTAGTGATTCCTACCTAAGTGGTTTGTTCATCTCTCCTGGTTAAGTTCACAGTTCTTAGTACCTTCGTGTTCGTTAGCTCATTAAGTTAGTTAATTTAGTTAACATATTAGTTAATTAATTCTAAAATAAAGACCAATTTATCAAAATCAATTTAGGACTAGAATAGTGATTAGGGTTAATTATTAGAAGTGCCAGCTTAGAGTCCACGGTTTGATACTCGGTCTTGCTAGTCGTACTACTTTCATGTCCGGTTCACTTGCCGTTGTGTGTGTAGTTAGTGAGTCCCACTTTTTACAACTTGGTCATAAAAAATAGTTTTGAAAATCACACATCATATATTTCTAGAGAGAACTCTGAGTACTGCTAACGTACGTGAAGTGTTAAGTGTGTAACCTAACTGATCATAAGCTCATTATAAACAAAAAGTAACAATAACTAGAAGTCATATTAATCCGCCACTCTCCCACTAGCTGCGTCCATGCCTTTTGACCACGTGCTGAACGAGTCCAGTAGCGAGATATTAGGTTGACTAGGTCTTCCAGCCGTTATACCTATTAAATATAAACCTACACATAAGAAACAATCATTAGTGATAACAAATACTGAGGATCCTTGATCCTGATATAATTCTGGAACTCCCATGAAGGATAATTAATCCAGACACGTCTTCAAGAATAACATATCCTCGGTACAGATTATCGATGACCTAACAGGCTTATAATCAAGAAAACAGTTTTGCCCTCAATTGTGCATACATGGTGAGACCGAGTGGCAAATCAATGATGGAATTCTTCCGCCAGGTCAACATATCTGTGGTGAAAATTAAGTAAGTACCTTATATCTAGGATTTGGTCAAAAGAGGATTTTATCAATATCAAGAAAACATTGCGTGTTCAAGCTCCGGCGAAGCGCCCTCTACCACCGCCAACAAACACAACGGCGAACCTCAATCTCTGAAATAGACATATGACTGACGAATCGATTCGTCGATAACAAACTCTACATTGATGAAAATCGACAGAGATACCCCTCATCACCTTCAATGCCCTTGGATTTGGGATGATTATGGCTTTCAAATTGAGTCCATGATGATGTGCGCTGGGGTTTCTTAAGAGAGTATGTGAGCCAAATTTTTTTCAAAATTTGAAGGGTGTTTGGGATTCCTTATTTTACCTCCTTATAACTTTTCATTAAGTTAATAACTTACAACATTGTAACTTATGAAACTTTTCCTCTCACAATATAAGTAATCCCAAACACCTTATTACTACTAAAAAAGTTAATAAGTTATAAGTTGGGGAAAATAAGCAAATCCAAACACCCCCTGAATCCTCTTGACCGGAGCTTACACCAGATATATTGAAGAGAAGAGGTTTTGAGTTAGTATGCTTTTGAGTGTTGTACATTGTGCTATCTTGATGGCAAAACTCTTAATTTCAATATTTTCAACTTTCTCTCTCTTATATCTATCTTAAATATATATATATATATATATATATATATATACACACACGAAAACTCTCTAAATTATCGCAAGTCACCAAATTACATTATTTGTAAATGGAGACTTCTCATGCATTTGACCCGAATTCATGGGTATGGATCTTACCAAATCCATATAGTCCTTAAACAGGTTATGACATCATATTAAATTAAAAATTAATCTTACCAAATTATTGATGTAAAATTTCTATAAGATAAGGATATAGTAAAAATAAAAAACAATTTTATAGTGAAAAAATAAGTGGGTTTTGGGTCTCACCAAACCCAGATAACTTTTAAACCCGGTTATAACATCTTAGTTATTTGTGAAACCCTTTTATATTCAAACTCTAAGTATATTATAAACTTTCTTACAATAAATAAAATTAAACTCCAAATAAGTGTATATATATTAAAAACGAATAATGTAAAACAACCCCCGTAATACGGGGGATAAACACTATTTATATGTGTGTGTGTGTGTGTGTGTGTGTGTGATGGTTAAGGAGAGAAGGCATTTTATTGCGAGAAGTGTGAGAAATAAATCTTGGCCCTAGATACTGCTTAATCAATGGTATATATTGAAAATGGCAGTATTGTAATTAAGCTATTTTATATATGAGATGGTTTAGGAGAGAAGTCATCTTATTGCGAGAAATGTGAGAAATAAATATTGGCCCTGGATAGTGCTTAATCAATGGTATATACTGAAAATGGCAGTATTGTAATTAAGCTTAATTTGCTTTAATGGGTTTTTAAAGTAAAATGGTAGTTTGGTATTTCTCTATTTCTAAGATGCATATGAAACGGAATCAATTTATCTAATTCCTCAATTAGTGCTTAAATCAATTACTATGATATCAATTCTCCATGACTATGTGAATCATCCCAGCCTACAATCGATCGACACTTTCTACAATACCTACATTGAGTTTAAATAAAGCAAGTTTTCGGGACATCTATGAAGGTCATACGTATCATAGACCTGGTTAGGTATTTTTTTTTTCTTTTTGTTATTTTTCTCTTGTTTTTTGTTTTGTTTTTATAGTTAACTAATTGAATACAATAGCCACTTTTGAGTTTAAATACCTACATTGAGTAATGGATTATAATTTTTCTTAACTTGGGTAAAAAATTTAGGGTTTAATGTTTTGCGTAAATTAATGAGAATTTTGGGATACTGTTATCTGGTGGTTCAAATTTCTTGTATTTTTTTAGATTAGTGTCTTCAGTTCATGTTTGGCTAGATGTGTAGGAATATTTTTTTATGGGTGTAGATTTTAATGAACGGACTATGTAGGGGTATCTTCGCATGTGTAGGGTTGTGTAACTAATCTCAACTATGTTTAATGTGTGTTAAGTATAATATTGATGTGTACGTTAATGCACTATGTTAATGTTTTTTTAATGTGTGTAATTGTTAATGTAAGGTTGTGTAGGAAAATTTTGTTTTATGTGTAATCTTTGCTAATCTTGTTTGACGTATGTAACATGTTAATGATGCATGGTTGTGTGGGTAATTTGGATCCATATGGAATGTGCAAGTATCATTGTTAGTTATAATGAGTGTCTAAAGTCTAAACTGTGTAGGAGAATCTTATTGGATTTCATGATTGTGTAGGAGATCTGTTATGTAGGGAACACAAAGTCGTTGATTGCAACGAGATTGATTATGCCATGTAGGGCATAAAAAAATTGATTCTCGTCGCTCATCTCATTTTGTTCTTGTTAAGCATAATTGTTGGTTTTCATATGATACCGTGACCCTTCAATTAAACTATACACAAGGAATCAAGGCATGTCAACTAATTTGTAGCTACCACATGCCTATATCATAATTTTCATGATTGTATTTCATTATCAATGTACCTAATTCCGGTAAAAAAAAAAAAACTTATGTTTTATTAGGTTAGAGTTTTATAATGTTAACAATATTGTGTTTACCGTACACTGACTAAACTAGTCAGTATTGTGTATTATGATGAACTCTAAATAAGGGCCAGTTGCATTCTAGTAATTATTTTTATGGATGCTTCTTACTTGAAGAAGATGCATGATGTGTAGTGTTTTTGTGTAGGAAGTCAGGTTTTACTTTTTTGCAAAGAATGTATGCATCTGTTTGTGTTGTATAGTTAGTAATAATTGATATAATTGGTTGATTTAAACCTTTGATCATGTAACATTCATTAATTTCCGGATTGAAAACTTGACTCGTTTTAAATTTGTTTAATGTAATTTGGATCCACATTTATTAATGTTATTAGCCACCACCTATTTTATTAATGTTATTTATGTTATATTAAATCGTTGGATCGTTATGGGCAACTTACGAAGTTTTGTCGTATATAAATGGAACTAATCAATAGAAATATATAAATGTTTTAAAGTTAAAGGGGGTATTGTTGTTAAAAAATATATATATAATAAAGATTAAAGTGACCATGCTTCTAATTTAGGGACCTAATTGTAAATTTAAAAAAACTTGAATTGTTGTTCATGCGTCTTCCTTCCGTGCTTTATGTTTTCCGGCGATAATTTTGGCCGCCACACCGTGTTCTACGGCGAGTATTAACTACCAAGTTAACGACCGAAAGACCGAATTAATTTCACGTGTTGACGTCACCCGAGCCTTTCGCCATCACTAACGAAATTTAATTTACTTTGGAAATGTCCAATTAATCGAGCGAAAATCCCGGCGTTTACCAAACTTACAGAACACGTTAATAACCCTATAATTATTGAAGATCTGTCTCAACACCCCCTGTCCCACACCCTAAATCACCTTCGGTGTTAAGTCGCCGTCACATTTGTTTGTTTTCCAGTCGATTCAGGTGTCGTTCAAAATAAAGAGTCATAGGTCATGTCTGTTAATTGGAATTATCTGAAGCGATATTTCTTTGGAATTGAAATTTGGGTTTTTTTAATGAGAAAGGAGTTCAGAGAAGGTGAAAACTTTTATAACTTACTGTTTGGCTGCTATGTTGTCTCCCTCCCCCCACACCCACCCCATGTTTCTTTTGTATGAATAGATAATTGTTACATTTTTTGTGTTGACATTTAATAATACTCATAATAATAGTATCAATAATAATAACGTATTTCTTCTAGAGTAATCATATTTGAACAGAAGTATAGATATTTTGATCGATCTAATTATGTTTTCAATTATAAGAATTATTGTTTATCATTTTGAAAATACGTTATATAAAAAGTTTAAATTGGTTGATAGTCATATTCTTTTCTTAAATGAGGGTTATATAAGTATCGCAACCAATACAAATGGGTTGATAACTTAAATATTGATTTGTGATAGCATGATTTTTGATAGCGTAAGCTACATACGTATTTATGGGTCTTTTTAGGAAATAAAAGTTTATAATCTTTTTTTTTTTTTGTTTAATTTAACGACAAACTTTTAGTTTACTTTTATTTATTATTGCTTAAACTTGAAAAGAAACCTTTAAAAATATTTAAATTATTTACGCCTTTAATTTGACTTTTATAAAGTTAATATAAAATATATTTTATGTCTTCTCGATCCCAAATCCGTTATAAACCCTTGCAGTCTTGTCTTGTTTCGTTTATATCGTTAGGTTTATTATTTAATCATACTCTTATAATTAGGACTTATCGTTGTGACACCTCGTGGAACTAAATAACTTATCTTCTTCGTAATCGTTACTGTCTTCTTGTTACTGCTTCACCTTATTCCAGGTGAGTAATTACATCCCCTTTGTCCTATTTTTGTTTTGGGGGCATTATGCGTATTAACTATTATTATTATTATTATTATTATTATTATTATTATTATACTCAAACCAATTTCATTATTTTGTGTGGTTGTGATATTTCTCGATTAATTGTTGATTGCTATATGTATTAGGTGTTTACTGCTTATATTGTTGGTTGGTATCTCATCCTCATCCTCATTCTCATAGTATGATCATAAGCCGTCTGAGTAGACATGTCCGAATTTAATGGCATGTTCGAAAAGACGCAATTTTTTACTTTTATTTGTTGGTTGCGAATTCGTCTAAGTAGACATGTTCGTATTCTAGAGGCATGATCGAAAAGACATGTCACATCCCGACCAAAGGCGGTGGAACATGCTGGGATGCAACGGATTGCCCAATATCGTCTGTATCATGTCATAGTTACGTTAACGGGTTGTATAGGAGTGTAGTGAGTCATAGTTGGCTGTCATACTTTGCATTAATGAGCCATCTTAGGCCTTGATTGTTGTTAGTGACCCATTGTAGTCTCTATCATATCATAGTTGCTCTAAAAGGGTTGAATATAAGTTTAGTGAGTTGTAGTTTGGTTAAGCCCAATAATATCTCATACTTTCATCAATGGGCCTTATTGGACCTTGATTGTTGTTAATGGCCAGTATGGTCTCTCTCATGTCATAGTTGTGTTAACAGGTTGTATTGGAGTGTAGTGAGTCATAGTTGGTCTCATCAAATGATGTTGATTGGTATTGGTGGCCCATTATATCACCTATCATGTCATAGTCGCTACAAGGAGGTTGTATATGAGTGTAATGAGCCCTAGTCATGTGTCAACGCCCAATAACATGTTATACTTTTGTTAATGGAACATATTGGGACTTGATTGTTGTCAATGGCCCAATATATCTATATCATGTCATAATTAATTTAACAGGTTGTATAGGAGTGTAGTGACTCATAGTTGGTTGTTAACGCCCAGTAGCATGTTATACTTTGCATTAATGGGCCGTCTTGGGCCTTGATTGTTGTTAGTGACCCATTGTAGTCTCTATCATATCATAGTTGCTCTAAAAGGGCTGAATAATGGTTTAGTGAGTCATAGTTTGGTTAACGTCCAATAATATGTCATACTTTCATCAATGGGCCTTATTGGACCTTAACTGGTGTTTGTGTCCCATTATATCCTTTATCACATCATAGTTGCTCTAAGAAGGTTGTATAGGAATGTCATTAGTCATAGTTAGATGTTAATGGTCGATAACATGTGATACTTTCATCAATAGGTCTTATTGGGCCTTATTGGTGTTAGTGGCCATTATAGCCTTTTTCATGTCATAGTCGCTCTAATGGGCCATATTAGGGCTTGAAATCTCTTAGTGGCTTATTATGACATGTGATATGTAACATTAGATATTTAAGGGTTATATCGTGTTATAGGGAGTCATATTAGACCATAATAGACAAAAACAAGTCATACATATCCTAATGGGCCGTATTAGGCCTTGAAATCTCTAATGGCCCATTATGCATATATTTTTAAATTGTCTCTTAAGAGGTACAACTCGCCTAACCTGTCGATATACATTAAACATAGGGGTGGCAAATGGGTTGGGTTGGGTCGAAACGGGTTATGGGTCAGAACGGGTTAGGGTCGAAACGTGTCAGGGTTGGAACGGGTCAACTAAAAAAAAGGTTGTTATAGTTCGGATCGGAACGGGTCAGGGTCAAAATGTTCGGGTCATAACGGGTCCGGGTCAAAATGGGTCAAGGTTGGAACGGGTCAAAGCGGGTTTTGGGTCTTTTCTTTAACAAGGACAACGGAGGAAATGTTATAGTTTTATCATTAAGTTCATGTTCCAGTCCAGTTCATTTCAGCACTTAACAGCTCATTTTTACAGCAAACAACATGCTAAACAGCTCGTTTCAGCGTATTTCAGTCCGTTTCAGCACTTAACAGCTCGTTTCAACAGCAAACAGCATGTTAAACAGCTCGTTTTAGCAAGTTTTCAGTTCGTTTCAGCACGTTTTTACAGCAAACATCATGTTAAACAGCTTGTTTCAGCGATTTTTCAGTCCGTTTCAGCACTTAACAACTCGTTTTTACAGCAAACAACAAGCTAAACAACTCGTTTCAGCAATTTTCAGTCCGTTTCAGCACTTAACAGCTCGTTTTAACAGCAAACAGCATGTTAAACAGCTCGTTTCAGCAAGTTTTCAGTTCGTTTCAACACGTAACAGCTCGTTTTTACAGCAAACATCATGTTAAACAGCTCGTTTCAGCGATTTTTCGGTCCGTTTCAGCACTTAACAGCTCATTTCAGCACTTAACAGATCGTTTCAATGCGTTTTGACCAGTTTTGCAGCAATTCAGCAATAAAAAATCAGCAGTTCAGCTCGTTTTTGCCCGTTTCAGCAGGTTACATAACCAATACTTCAAAACGTTTTGTGTTTTCAATCCAGAAAACAAGTATAGGCAAACGTTTAGTGTTTTCAAAACCAGTATGCAAGTATTTCCGTGTTTTCAATCAAAAACCTGGTGTCGCGTGTAACAGAGTTTTCTCAAAACCAAATGAATGTATTTGACTCGCTAATTATTACCTAGTACAAGTGTTTTAAGTTATGAGAGTATGTTCAACAACACATGACTCTAAGACCCACGTATGAACTCACACACAAACACAAACTTAACCCGATGAATCATTGGTGATAATAAGTAATGTCAACAGTACCGAAAGTCCTAACATGTATCCACACGTCATATCATGGCAAAGCAACCAAATATTCATCATACAACTTAACTTATGATCATTCAGTTCACGAGACAGATTCAGGCATGTACAAACTGATTGTATCACAAAGAAAAGATTAAGGATAAATTCTACAAAATTTACCACAGTATGACATATGAATCAGGTTTCTCAAACAATTTTTATTATATTTTTCGTAAGCATACAAAACTCACAATAATTCAACCATTACAGATAGGTACTAACAGCTCAGCAGATTGCGCAACAAAAACTAATTTAATGTTTCTATCAACTCATTAAACCAAATTGTGTAAGACCAATTGAGTTATCTTTTAAACTCATAATACTAAGTTCCAGAAGTGGAACCAACCGGTTTGGGTTTGTCATTAGGGAGTTATGGTGTCCGAAAAATGGACCAGAATATAACTCCTCGTATCAGATTTGACATATGTTTTTGTAAAATCATAAAAGGTATTCAACACTCATCCAAAAATTACAAAATTTACCTTTCTGGAAACTAGACTCAGAATACTATATCCTAAAATTAAGAATCGATCAATAATAATTGTTTAACATCGAGTTACAGACCAATCAATAAATGAGAAAAAATCTGTCAGCCAACTGTTCTCAACAAAACTCAAACCCTAACATGTTTATGACATCTCTGGGGTTCTAATTAATCATGTTTAAAACCCCCATTAGATTTGATCGTATGATGGTTGATAAAGTTTGTAGAAAGAAGCAAAGTGATGAAGAAGAGTATTGAGCTTCAATCGATGTTTATGAATTAGGTTTGTAATTGGGAGGAGGTGAAGATGATGGTCACATAAAGCATAAAGTGTGGCCATTAACTAATAATAGTCACATTTATTGTTTTGCTGTCACTATTAGTTTTTAGCCACACATCAAATATTATAAGTGGCTAACAAACAATGTTATATGGTCACATAAACCCGTAAGTGTGGCCATATGTATTAGCTTTCAGCCACATTATTAAAGAACTATTGTGTCCGTAGATGACATTTGGCCTCAATTTTTCTAAGTGTGGCTAGTAAATGTCACATTTTTTTTTTGAAAGTGTGGCTAAAGGTTTCGACCAGCTGTGTACAGGTATGGTTTTTAGTCACACGACCAAACATATGTGGCTAAAGCTCCGAACATGTGTGACTAAGGTTCAGAACAGGTGTATTTTTGTCACATGAACCAAACATGTGTGGCTAAAGGTTCTAGCAAGTGTGTTTTTTTATTAGACAAATAAAAGTTGTGTAGCTGAAACTATGATTGGTGACCTTTAGCCACACATTTAATCTGAAGTGTGGAAAACTTTTGTCACAGTTTTTTTCAAAGTGTGGCGAAAAGTACCTAAGTAGGTATAGAATGGTCACATGAAGAATAACATGTGTGGCCAAAACATTCTGGAAGGTTTTCAAACATGGTCAAAGACCTTTTAGCCACACATTTAAGCCGAAGTGTGGCAAATCGCCCAGACCACATGTGTGGCTAAAAGGCGATATTCACGTAGTGACGGGGGATAAAAACTAGTATATATATATATATATATATATATATATATATATATATATATATATATATATATATATATATATATCAAGAAAACGAAGTCCTTTATGAAGCCTTGCCTTACAAGGTCCGAAACCTCACCGACCGGAATCGGAGAAGCAACTACCAAAGGTAACAAGGGGTATTATATTATATATATGCCGTGCCACCATAAAAAGTATAAATAAGGGTTAGCATGCTAGTTAAAATGAAAGATTGTGGTTAATTTGACTTTGGATGGTCAAACAACCAAGAACATGAAGAACAACCTTTAGATCTTAAGAATTGAGAGAGAATTTAGAGTAAAGATGAAGTGAGAGCAAGGATGAATGAAGGAAATGGTCTTGATAATAGGGTATAAGGTTGAGAGGATAAGAAATAGGTATAATGGGTAGAAAATTCGGATTTTGTAAAGTGATATAAACCACACACAACAGCAAACAAATATACTTGCAGACCTGAGACCGCCACGCGCGACCCCCTGCCCCTTCGTGGCCGCGTGGAACGACGCCCCCTAGGTGTGGGGTTGGTCCAGCTCGTCTAGCGTGGTTCGTTTTGCATCCCGGAAGTTCGTTTTCGATGTAATTTGATAGTATTAAAGACGTTTTCGAATCCGTAAAAGGGGTTTTTCAAATTGAACATGTGGGAATGATTTAGTAACATAAAATCCAATATTTTATATATTTGAAATGTTCAGGATATAAATCGGGTCGGTTTACGTGATAAACGAATACAAAAAACGAATACAAATAGAGCCCGAAATTGACGAATGTCACAGGAAACACCTATTTGTTTACATTAATTGATGTTATTCACATACGCAAGGAATTGTTTATTTCTTAATATTATTATTATATGTACACTAAATTGTGAATTACTCTCTCAACATGTGTTGTTGATAAATTACTTTTACGCATATTGTAGGATGTTATTTCAGATGATTTGAAGTAGAGAACTTGTATTATACCTTAGGCTAAAAATTGTCAAAGTTTAGATGCTGTATAAATTCCTTTTTCATTTGAACTATTTGTGTACGATTGTTGTGAATAAATAAATTTAGATTGACACTTATTATTATCTTAGTGTCTTTGATTTATGATACAAATTTTGTCACGCCCCAGTATGTTCTGCCTTAGGTTGAGGTGTGACAGATCACTTCTATTCAGATTTTTCAATAAAAATTTTGTTTCTGTTGGAGTTTTGGGCTACGTACTTTACTGTTTGTGTAATTATATTCTTATTTGTAGGTTTAGTTTTGATATGATAATAATTTTGTAAATATACATTTATTCAATGTCAATCTTGAAACTATTGGCTTAAAATATCCATATATTTATGGTGTTCATATACAATATTATTATCTACACATATTAAAGTAAAAACATACAGTAACTAGTTCTTAGTTACAAGACACCACAAAGACAAAATACAGATGTTTGTGAAGGATTATGATTGATTAGACTATATTTTTCAATCGTTATATTGTTCTTATTTTACTTTGGGCTTGAGTTTTTAAGTCGAGTAATCTTTTTGCAGGTTCTAAATAAGCAAGCCACAATAATAAATGATATCAAACTGTAAGTTTATTCTCTTATAACTTTGATTTTGTTATTTGAAAAGGAAAGTGTTAAAATCAAGTTTGTTTATTTTAGTTGTACGACAAAATGAAAGAATTGCTATGAACATGCAAATAAATTTAAATATATAATGTAATGATCTGTGTAGGTTGTTATCTAATGAACATAGAGTTGAATACTATTATGATTTATGTAGGTTTCTAGTTAAAGTAAATATGAATAATGTCTTGATCTCTGTAGGTTGTTTTATGAACATGTATTATGTTTAGGTTATTATATTAATTAATTGTGATGCTTTGTGGCATTGCGTCTAAAACGGTTTGATGTTTTAGTTACACTACACACTATTTCCTACACTACACTACACTATTTCAAGGAGACATGTATAGCTTCGGGAAATAAGGTGGCATGTATGGCCCGAGAAGTAAGAAACTGAAATTGCAGGTTAGCAAAAAAGATCATATATAAAGGATTAAAAGTTTTTGAGCTTACTTAATAAATATGCAGCGAAGATCCTACTTCCGACATAAATAAGCAAAAGGATGAATACTGTGAAGATTTTGGGTTCGAAAGTAATCAATAAATAGAAATATCATGTAGGGTTATGGGGTAAATGGTTGTGTATCCATTATGTAAAATTAGTTGGACAAACAATATATTATTTTTTTGCTTATTTATTTTTTCGTACAGGAGAATTTTTATATTTTAATATTCATGCATTAATGACATGAATATTATGTGAAATTAGTTGTAAAATTAGTTGGACAAAACAATATATTATTTTTTTGCTTATTTATTTTTTCGTACAGGAGAATTTTTATATTTTAATATTCATTCATTAATGACATGGTCAGTTTTATAAGTTTGTTTTAACCTTCATGAGTGTACATGTTTATGTTGAAATTCTGATTTGGTTCTTGGCTTTGACATGGTTTTGGCTATATGAAAATAATTTGTATAATTATATGTTAATTTGAAAAAATGGTTCTATGTAGGGAGGATGGTTGTAATGGTTGTGTAGTACAATATAACAAAAAGTGTAAAAAGTTATGCTAATGTGTAGGAAATGGTTGTGTAGTACAATAAAACAAAATGTATAGAAAGTTAGTTATGTTAATGTATAGGAAGGATAATTTGCTATGGTGTTAATCATCGTAAGTAACGTCTGTGCAGTAACCTCAATAAATATAAAAGCAAAATAATTGGTGGGTAAGGGAATGCTTGTCTTGTTTTTTCAACCAATATGTATAAAAGATCGTAAAATAAAAGATAAGAACTTAGTCAATATGTGAAGTTATTTGATTGGGGAAATTATATATATATATATATATATATATATATATATATATATATATAATTGATTTCTTTTGAGAACCACTTTGAGTTTTAAGAACTCGAAAGAACTCAACGTAACAAATTTTTTTTACACATGTGTAATACGTAAGTGTAAGTGATGTACAAAAAATTAGGGTATTTTTTTACACACCGAAACGACTTTTTGCACATGTGTAACTAACGTTTAAACTTGTGTAATTATCAAAAATACTTATTCTCTCTCATACTTCATTTTTTAATTGAATTTAATCTCAGACACATATTTCATATCATTTAATTAATTGCGTGGTTCAAAATTAAGTTATTAAAACTCACTATGGTTCTCAAAATAACCCTCTCATATATATATATATATATATATATATATATATATATATATATATATATATATATAGGGGATGGTTCAAGAGAGAAATAATATTATTGCAAGAAATGTAAGAAATGAATATGGACCACTAGTTTTGTTTTAAGTTTTAAATGCTTAAAGCTAAAAAAACTATTAATTATTCCCTTTCTTCAATTAATATAACTAATAAATCATAATACTTATTTATTTAATTAATATAACTAATTAAATTATTATAATTAGAATATATTAAGAACTCATTTATTTTTATAACTTACTTTTTGTTTCTTGAATTTTTATTCTACACAAGTATAATTTATTCATACATTAAAATTTCTTTTTATCCAAAACTAATTTTTTTCAAATCAATATATTAATATCCATCAACACATACTTACATTATGATGAATAATACCAAAAAACAATTTTACATGTTTTTGCATTAGATATCAACAAAAAACATACAACCTACACAAAAACGTATAATCTACACTTGTTCTAAGAATAAGACAACATATAACCTACACACGAAAAAGATAACCAATATGTAAGGGAATGCTTGTCTTGTTTTTTCAACCAATATGTATAAAAGATCGTAAAATAAAAGATAAGAACTTAGTCAATATGTGAAGTTATTTGATTGGGGAAATTATATATATATATATATATATATATATATATATAATTGATTTCTTTTGAGAACCACTTTGAGTTTTAAGAACTCGAAAGAACTCAACGTAACAAATTTTTTTTACACATGTGTAATACGTAAGTGTAAGTGATGTACAAAAAATTAGGGTATTTTTTTACACACCGAAACGACTTTTTGCGCATGTGTAACTAACGTTTAAACTTGTGTAATTATCAAAAATACTTATTCTCTCTCATACTTCATTTTTTAATTGAATTTAATCTCAGCCACATATTTCATATCATTTAATTAATTGCGTGGTTCAAAATTAAGTTATTAAAACTCACTATGGTTCTCAAAATAACCCTCTCATATATATATATATATATATATATATATATATATATATATATATATAGGGGATGGTTCAAGAGAGAAATAATATTATTGCAAGAAATGTAAGAAATGAATATGGACCACTAGTTTTGTTTTAAGTTTTAAATGCTTAAAGCTAAAAAAACTATTAATTATTCCCTTTCTTCAATTAATATAACTAATAAATCATAATACTTATTTATTTAATTAATATAACTAATTAAATTATTATAATTAGAATATATTAAGAACTCATTTATTTTTATAACTTACTTTTTGTTTCTTGAATTTTTATTCTACACAAGTATAATTTATTCATACATTAAAATTTCTTTCTATCCAAAACTAATTTTTTTCAAATCAATATATTAATATCCATCAACACATACTTACATTATGATGAATAATACCAAAAAACAATTTTACATGTTTTTGCGTTAGATATCAACAAAAAACATACAACCTACACAAAAACGTATAATCTACACTTGTTCTAAGAATAAGACAACATATAACCTACACACGAAAAAGATAACCAATATGTAAGGGAATGCTTGTCTTGTTTTTTCAACCAATATGTATAAAAGATCGTAAAATAAAAGATAAGAACTTAGTCAATATGTGAAGTTATTTGATTGGGGAAATTATATATATATATATATATATATATATATATATATATATATATAATTGATTTCTTTTGAGAACCACTTTGAGTTTTAAGAACTCGAAAGAACTCAACGTAACAAATTTTTTTTACACATGTGTAATACGTAAGTGTAAGTGATGTACAAAAAATTAGGGTATTTTTTTACACACCGAAACGACTTTTTGCGCATGTGTAACTAACGTTTAAACTTGTGTAATTATCAAAAATACTTATTCTCTCTCATACTTCATTTTTTAATTGAATTTAATCTCAGCCACACATTTCATATCATTTAATTAATTGCGTGGTTCAAAATTAAGTTATTAAAACTCACTATGGTTCTCAAAATAACCCTCTCATATATATATATATATATATATATATATATATATATATATATATATATATATATATATATATATATATAGGGGATGGTTCAAGAGAGAAATAATATTATTGCAAGAAATGTAAGAAATGAATATGGACCACTAGTTTTGTTTTAAGTTTTAAATGCTTAAAGCTAAAAAAACTATTAATTATTCCCTTTCTTCAATTAATATAACTAATAAATCATAATACTTATTTATTTAATTAATATAACTAATTAAATTATTATAATTAGAATATATTAAGAACTCATTTATTTTTATAACTTACTTTTTGTTTCTTGAATTTTTATTCTACACAAGTATAATTTATTCATACATTAAAATTTCTTTCTATCCAAAACTAATTTTTTTCAAATCAATATATTAATATCCATCAACACATACTTACATTATGATGAATAATACCAAAAAACAATTTTACATGTTTTTGCATTAGATATCAACAAAAAACATACAACCTACACAAAAACGTATAATCTACACTTGTTCTAAGAATAAGACAACATATAACCTACACACGAAAAACATTTAACCTACACACAAAATTCATCATCAATAAAATACACACACACACGAAAACATATAACCTATACAAAAAACATATAACCTACACACGAAAATTTTATGTTACACAAATACAATTTATTCATACATTAATTTCTTTTCAAAACCAAATTCTTCAAATTCAACATATCAATATCCATCAACACGTAGTTACATTGTGATGAATAATACAAAAAACTATCTTATACATGGTTGCATTAAATATCAATAAAAATATACAACCTACACAAAAACAAATAACCTACACTTGTTCTAAGAATAAGAAAACATATAGCTTACATACGAAAAACATATGACCTACGCATGTGTAGGGTATGTGTATCTTTGTGTAGTTTATATAATTGTTAATGTCAAACTACATATGTAAGTTATATATGCTTTTTGTATGTTGTACGTTTTTATTGCTCAAAAGAAGTGTATGTTATTTAACTTTGTGTAGGTTGTATATTGAACTTAAATACGTTGATATATGCTAATATATTGAGTGGAAATTATTTTTTTAATATAAAGAAATAGTATTATATGAATAAATTGTATTTATGTTGAATAAAATGAAGAATGTGTAAATAAAAAATAAAACTAAAGTAGTGTTTTTATTTTTTTAATTATTGTAATTAAATTAGTTAGATATATTAATTAGAGATATTTATTATGGTTATATTAGTTGTATTAATTGGAGAGAGAGGGTGCATTTAGTGTAGAGGTGCACAAATCGGTTTTTTTAAAAAAACCGGTTCGGTTATTAACCGGACCGGTTTTTTTTGGCCCGGAAAAAAACCGGTTCGGTTAAAACCGGACCGGTTAATAACCGGTTTTTGTATGTCAAAACCCTAACCGGTCTAACCGGTTAGGACCGGTTTAGAAACCGGTTAGAACCGGTTAATAACCGGTTAAACCGGTTTTTTTTTTAAAATAACCGGTTAATAACCGGTTTTTTTCATAATAACCGGTTTTAAAAAAAACCGGTTTTTCCATTAACCGGTTCGTTAACCGGTTTTGGATCTAAAACTTGTAACCGAAATACGAACCGGCGGTTTGTAAACCGGTCAAACCGGTTTTTAAAAAACCGGTTTTCGTAAAAACCGGTTTCCGGTTTAAACCGGCAAACCGGTTCCCCAACCGGTTTTTTTGACCATCTCTAATTTAGTGTTGCATTTATATCTTTTTTATTTATTTTTAAATAATTAAAACCTAAAATAAAACTAGTGGCTCATATTCATTTCTCTCATTTCTTGCAATAATTTGATTTCTTTCTTGAACTTAAACCTATATATATAGACACACACACACACTAGTAGAAGAGCCCGCGCGTTGCGGCGGGAATGCAACGGGAATTTGGTCGGTAACGGTTTGGGTCTTTATATTGCGAGTCTATCATATGTTTATCTTGTTTTCTGAATAAGTATTAGCGTTAAATCTTATCATTATATTATTAGAGATCATCTAAGACTGGTAGAACCGAAATTAGATAGCAATTAGGATTGGTTTATGTATTACTCTGGTTTTGATCATCAAACGAATAATTATTATAGTTCTCTCAAGTTCCCACCAAAAATGCGCAACTAATTTCATCGTAAAAACAATCATAGGTGGTTACTAAAATAGGCCCGAAATCTTGTTAAAATGATAATCACACAAAAAGTGACTACCGTGCGACGCAGAAACAATTTGCATCTGTTTGTAGACAACAAATTGTTCATGAAGGTGTTTTGATGTAATTGTCATTTGGTGCACCTCATAAAATTGTCCAAGGTAAACGCAATCACATAAATATAAACTAATTAAGAAAAAAAATGTGCGAAATATTCTTAATATGTTTAAATCAGATATGTATGATACATAAAGACGGTGCGCGTGTGTGTATAATAAAAATAAAATGCATAAATTGAATTATAATTTTAAATTGAAAGTCACAAATTCTCATTGGATTTCTGAATTCAAACAGAACTTGAATTCGGTTCAAATATACAAAATCCAGTTAGAATATGAATCGAAATTCGTGTCTGATACAAATTAGCATACACCAAAAGTGACAGGTTAATATCTACCACTAAAACAAATAAGAAATATCACATGTATATTGCCGCAATCAGATTCCATAGATCTCATACAAAAATACATGTACATAAATACTTATGCAATCAGCATGTATTCATATATGAAGATGGATTTCAGTTTTATAAAAATATTTAAATAGATATATAAAAGTTGGTTATCCATAAACAACATTAAGATACTTATCTTTGATCCACCTAAAGCTCTTCCTAAACGACCCTTTAAGTTTGCCTTCAACCGCGTAAACTAAATATCCCGCAACTCTCTTCTTGCTCTGGAACTCAGGATCCCGAAAACTCCAAGACTTCGCGGCTGATCCGTTAGTCGACTTCACTTTCTTCAACTTGAAAGCATAAGCTACGACGATGTCCATATTCGTTTGAGGGATTTTATAGGTAAAAGGATACGAAACACGTATGATCGAAAATCGCAAGGCGGGTAGTGATCGAATTCTGCCATTTTCGAGTTGTCACTATTTACAAATCAGCAATTATAAACAAACGTGGCAAGTCATCTTCTTATTTGGGTTCCTCCACAAGCCTAATTTTCCTTATGGCTGCTGGGTTCCTCCACAAGCCTATTCCAATTGTGAATACATACCCACTTGTGGCAAGTCATCTTCTTATTTGGGTTCCTCCATAAGACTAATTTTCCTTATAGCTGCAACCATCATCCAATCCACCCTAAAATCAAATTAAAATTAAGCGAATGAACGTATATATTTTTTAAAAAAACTGACACCGACCCATAGTATGCAAGTTTTTGGTTTCTGGTGTTTTATATGGTTTCGGTTCAGTCACGGGTTCAAGGTGTTTGAGTGAAATTGAAATAACCATACCCAAATAGTAACCCTCTTTTTGGTTTTATGTTTGGTTTAGCATGAATAAAAACTAAAAAAGATTAATAATTACGGGTTTGAGAATGATGGCATAAAAAGTTTAAAAATATGAAAATGTTTAAAAAGTCAAGAACTTCAAAATTTACCTTGATTAGAAACATTGTCATGGTCACGAAAGAAAATTAGTTACTATGATTCTTGTTGGAATATAATAACTTTACTCTCAAAGTTGAACTGAAAAAGATGTAAACTTGACTACTTAGTGCAACAGTAATTGTGTAGTAAGCCCTGCACGGATTACCATTCCAAGAAATTCAAGCACCAAGTCAATGTATTAACTAATATTCAAGAAAGAGTGATCCTCAAAACCATTATATTTGCCTAAACTAAAGAAATTGCCCATTTGACCCATTTCAGCCAAAACTAAATAAGTTACCCATTTGAGTTGTTGACTCGTTTCATCCAAAATTTAAGAATTACACATGACAATTAATAAGTTACATACCAATGATTCACTGGAATATTTCTCCTCGATAAAAATATCGTGTGTGCGGTTGATCTTTATTTGGTAGTTGAATCATCTCAAAGAAAATGTATTTTGCTCCGAGTTCTCAGATGGATACATCTGCAAACAAAATAGAAAAAGTAACTTTTTCCAAAAGTAAACAAGCAATTAAATATTAAGAAAACTACTTACAAATATGGTACCAGCAGAGAACCAGTCAATGACGCTTGACTCTCGTAATTATAAGATAATTAAAATTGGCTCGCTCAAAGCTCGAATGAAGACAAGGTTAAACAAGCTGAGCTCGAGCCAAAATGTAAGCTCGTTTAATAAACGAGTCCGGCCCGAGCCTCACTTATCGAACTCAAGTAGGCTAGACTCTAGAGAGCCTAAACGAGCCTATTATATTTCAGATTTTTATTTCAGTTATAAATATACGTAATTTAACATATTTTTATTTCAGTTATAAATATAAGTAATTTAACATGGGCATGTATAAACAAGCAAACATCAATACTATCATTTTAAAAATGTATATGAAAGCAATAGTAATTTTTCACTAATCATACTCATAGTGGGTCGTTGCCTTTGATGAAACAAGTATTGCAATAGTCTTCTAGGACAAACACCGCCATCACAAGGACATTTAGCTACAGATGCAGATTGCAGTCCTTTCTAACTGAAGCTTATGTTGTCCCTGAATCAAGTAAGCATGTTGAACATGTGGCAGATATTGCAGTAACTGGTGTTGGTGTTTCTATTGTCTTAACCTTTGTTGCAGGTTCCATTTTATGACCAGTTTTAGCATGCGTTGTTGTGTAGCGCATTACCCAACTGACCCATCAAAGTGCCTCTACAAATTAATTAAAAACAGTTATATATATAAAAATAAAGTGTCAAACTCGCTGGCCAGTTAATCTTGTTCTCAGATGATACAGTCTCCACTAACAACTTGAAATGGAAACAAAATATTATGATTTGAAATAAACTTTAACTACCTGAGACTTATACTGAGCGACGTGTAGACATGGCCGAAGACTTCGAACGCATTTAATATAACAATGTCTTAGTAATTTACCATTTTATCCTTCCTATCTCCATTATATAATTAATAAAATAATAATAATAATAATAATAACAACAACAACATTGATCATAGATATTCGAAATAAACATCAGTAAACACAAAACATTTGGGTTAATTGTACACGCGATATCAATATGTAAAAAAAATATATGTAAAAACAGTAAACGTGATTTGGAAACGCATAACATGAACATATTTTTTGCAAACGCATAACATGAACATAATTATTTATTGTCTTTCATTTTTTGGCTTCTATACTTTGGCATTAGTCTAGCAATCAGTTAACCATCCATTCTAAAATTGGTTTTAGCATTTAGTGAATATCATGCTAGCATTTAGTGAATAACATGCTGCAACAGATGATTACCGAAACTTACTTATCGATGATTATGTGCAAATCCATAACAATAAGAGGACTCAAAGCTTTTGTCGTTGACCCGAGTTGAAAGGCGTCTGCAAGATAAATAAAATTTTGTATAAATCTTCCTTATGGAACTAATACATGGAGTTATATAATAACCAAGCTGGCAAAATGTATCCGTTTTGTTGATTTTAACTTTTGTCTCAGGTAGCATAAATTGAGGAACGATTTTAGTTACAAATGACTTAAGTTTTATCTGGTTGACCTCATCACGAAGAAGCCATTTTTGAACTCAACTGTATCTTTGATTTAGTTTGCACCAGGCGGAGGGACCGTAAAGAAAGATCACCCGAGAGCGATTGAAGCACTGATGAAGCTTGATGTGCCATATATTGTGGCTCTGCGTTTGGCGTTCCAGACAACACAACTAGACAACACAACTGAAGAGTATCTATTTACAAGATAATAGCTATACAAAATATACTTATACCAATACGTTAAAAGCAAAGCTTCCCACCAAAAGCAAGCCAGCATGATCAAACACTGCAAGATACATAAAGATTTTGTAACACTGACAACAAAAACTGCTAAAACAAATATTAAAATAATAAATAATATTCCAAAATAGAACCATACCATCCATAATAATATATTATTGTCTTTTAGGTCGGACAAAAACCAGACAATTCATCTGAAACTCAAAACACAAACCACTGTTTCAAAAAATCTACCATTTAATGTTGTACAGATATAGTTGCTGATGAGAATCAGAATGCCTGTAACGGTACCCGCCGATGAGAATCCAACCCAAATTGTAATTAAAAAAAATTGTAAATGATAAATATACGTAACGTGAAAACAGGTGCTAAAAAAAGTCCACCATTATAATTCTCTCCACTTCCTTTTGTATCACTGGCAAATGATGAAACAAACGCATCTTGAGACAACAGTTCACTATAGCTTTTAAGTATTCATAAACATTTCTTCCACCTAGCTCATCACGAATCCCAGCTAACCAGGATTTTCTGCACCTTATAAACTCCCACCATCAAGAAGATTTCCTTTTGATTAAAATGATGCCATATACACGAGTTAATTAAGTTAATGGTTACCTGTAGGCGAAGAAATTCTGTCATTTACCATTAATTGCTTTCTAGCATCAAAGAGTTACTGAAAAAAGAAGCAGTTTTGGTTGTGTTGATAATTGTGCAAACAAGATAAGTCATACAATAATAATAAATTCAGGCTTTGTGTTGCCAAATCCCACAATTCACAAGAAAATAACGACTGATGCTGATGCATACCAATTGCAAGTGGCGAGATGAGCCATATGTCGATTGAGCCGCGTTGCGGCGACTTGAGTGTCGATTGAGCCGCGTTCCCTAGGGGCGGAGACTTGAGAATCGTCGATCACAATAGCCATATTTCAGTTGTAAACGACAGAAGTGGGTAATTTTAGGGTTTTGTTGTGAGAGAGGAACAACAGGTAATGTGAAATATAGACAATTTATGATGAAATTTGACAAACAGTTAATAGCAAATGAATAACAATTGAATGGATTGATGATTCAACAGTTGGGATTGCAGACAGAACGTCGCCTTTGGTCATAAAGGATCGTAGCTGCAGGAGGTATACGAACGTCGCAGACAGAGGTCACAATTAATATTAAGGTTGCCTATACTTATTACTTATTATAATGTAATATAGATATAGATATATACAGAGAGAGATGTAATATAGATATAGATATATATATTATGTGTCGTTTCGATAAATATTAATCCATATTAATATGTATATGTAGACGAACTATAAAACGCAACGGATATTAAACTAATTAAACGAACCATAACCGAAACCCAAAACCCGGATCCAATTACAACAATACGAGCACGATCAAACGATAACAAATCAACCATAGTTTATAGTTTGTCGATATACCTCGGTTATACACAAACCGGGAAGACACCGAGGGTTGACGAGAGATGCTAGACTTGACACAATCAAACACCAAGGGAGAATCCGGCGGCGGCGGAATTTCGGCAAGTAAGATGGACAGCTGCGGCGGTAGAAGATGTTCCGGCTCAGATTCAACAACTACAGAGAACGCCTGACAGCAAAGAACCACAATTGCAGCTGGTAATAACCGTAGATCACCGGAAAGGCTTCGCCAGAAAAACGGCTTTGCCGGAGTTGCAGGTTTGCGGGGATCTCGGGTCAGCCGGAGCTTGTATAGAGCAGCGGCGGTACTAGCTGTGACTAAGGAACAGGTGGTACAAGCGTTTGGTGGCTGTGATATGAATATGGCGCCCGTAATAGACCCGCCGGAAAAACGGCTGGCCGGAAAACGGCGCCGAAGTAAATATGACAGCTAGGGTTTATGTTTTATTAAGGTTAGAATATAATAATATTATGTCATAATATATATAGTATTATTATTAGGGTTTAATCTAGTTAAACCAATTTGGGCTTGAGCCCAATTAACAAACAAAGCCTAGTCCATTATCCTGTCCATCTAATTAATTGTGTCGGGCCTAATTAATAGATAAAGTAGGCCTTTATCTCGTTACACCAGGTGTAACTCAGTCCGGGTCAAATTCGGGTCGGTCGCGTTGACTTGACCCGAAACGACCATTAAATCCAACAGTCTCCCACTTGGACGTATTTGGGTCAAGTATCACAACACTAACAGCTAGAGGCGTTCTAGCTACACATAGCTATCCCCAACCGAATATGACAGTTTTAAATCCATAACCAAAGTATCTTGGAATACCTTATTGCAAGATAATGAATTTATAGTAATCGTTGTCATCTATCCTTTCTGTGCAAGACATCAAGTGAACAATGAGACATGGATCATATCAATCTCATATAGTGTTCAATTATTGTAGTTCTCGATATAGAGTCAAAGTGGTCCAATCAAACACACAGTTAGTTTGGGTGAGGCCTCACACTTTACCAGTTTGAATCAACGAGGGCGCCAATATGTCTAACTGTTACATTTAAATGTAAGAGTACAGAATCCCATCTTGACTATATACAACTCCCACTGAACTCCAGAACATTCCCAATCAATGCCTTTATGGCTGGCAGTTACGCAATAGCGGTTGACATGATCAAAGAATATTTCTCGGTGAACGAGAGTTCTAATATGTATCTTAGGTCTAAGGATACTAAATGAGCATACTATATGATTTGATGCGAGTTACATCCAACGTCATTTATAATGAGGTCTGTGAGTTTGGAAGTCAACTGCTTGAGTCCAAAGTCAGAATAGTCTTAATTCAGAATCGTTCCCACGAGTCTGACCGACTACGGATAATTTAGAATACAATATTCACGGATTAAACGTATTAAAATGAACACAATTGTATTATTCAACGTTTGCATTTAACCATTAAATCAAAAGTGAACAGAAAAGTACAACTGATTAAACATTCAAACATCCAAATACTAAATTAAAATAAATCACTAGCAAGTCTAAGCCCGATAGCATCTCTATGCTGATCATGCTTGTCCTGAGTCATCGACTTAGTGAATGGGTCAGCTAGATTTTGATTTGTGTCTACTTTGCTTATCACGATGTCACCTCGTTCCAATATTTCCCCAATAAGATGGAACTTCCTTAGAATGTGCTTGGTTCTGTGATGAGACCTTGGCTCTTTGGCTTGAGCAATAGCACCTGTGTTATCACAGAATATCTCGATTGGTTTGTGAATACTCGGAACCACATCGAGATCGCTGATGAACTTCTTCATCCAAGCAGCCTCCTTAGCAGCATCTGATGCAGCTATATATTCGGATTCGGTGGTAGAATCGGCCACTACACTCTGCTTGGAGCTCTTCCAATAAATAGCTCCTCCATTGAGAGTGAAAACGAAACCCGACTGTGAGCGAGAATCATCTCGGTCAGTCTGGAAGCTAGCATCAGTGTAACACTTTACAGTGAGCTCCTCTTCCACTCCCCCAAACACCAAGAACATGTCTTTGGTCCTATTCAAGTACCTTAGAATGTTCTTCACAGCAGTCCAATGGGCAATGCCAGGACTCTGTTGAAAACGACTGGTCATGCTCAAGGCATACGAGACGTCAGGTCTAGTGCACAACATAGCATACATGATAGAGCCAACCGCAGAAGCATATGGAATTGATTGCATACGTTTAGATTCAATGTCCGTTGCCGGAGATTGCGATTTGCTCAACACGGTTCCCTTAGTCATTGGAACAGCTCCTTTCTTGGAGTTTTCCATTGAGAAGCGTGCCATCACTTTGTCTATGTAAGTACTTTGACTAAGCCCTAGAATCCGCTTAGATCTATCTCTATAGATCTTTATTCCCAGAATGTAAGCGGCTTCTCCAAGATCTTTCATTACAAAACAAGATTCCAACCATTGCTTAACTTGTTTAAGCATAGGAATGTCGTTTCCAATGATTAGTATATCATCCACATACAAGATGAGGAATGATATAGTGCTCCCACTAGCCTTTCTGTAAACACAAGGTTCATCTTCGTTTTTGACAAAACCAAACTCTTTGATTTTCTCGTCAAAGTGAAGATTCCAGCTTCGAGATGCCTGCTTAAGTCCATAAATGGACTTGTTCAATTTGCAAACCTTATTAGGATATTTTGGATCGACAAAACCTTCAGGCTGAACCATATAGACATCTTCAGAAAGATGTCCATTGAGGAAAGCGGTTTTGACATCCATTTGCCATATCTCATAATCATAGTATGCAGCAATGGCAAGCAATATCCTAATTGACTTAGTCATAGCAACGGGCGAAAAGGTTTCATCATAGTCAACACATTGAGTTTGAGTAAAACCTTTCGCGACTAGCCGTGCCATATAGGTTTGCACATTTCCATGCATGTCAGTTTTTCTCTTGAAAATCCATTTGCTCCCTACTGCCCGACTATCGGGGGGTAGCTCAACCAAGTTCCAAACTTGGTTATCATGCATAGATTGCATCTCAGCGTTCATGGCATCTTGTCGTTTCTTGGATTTCGGATCCAAGATAGCAGACTTGTAGTTAGTACGCTCGTCCCCAGATTCGGCTACTAATAAGACTTCGGGACCATCTAGATGACATAAGTATCTAGAATTTGGTACGGGAGTCCTACAACTTCTGCGAACGCTTGTTCACGTCTGATGTATCAGCAACAACAACTTGTTGATCAGACTCTCCAACTTTCTCAGCGGTTGATTGTGGATCTTGAATTTCTTCAAGATCGACAATGTCACTTCTAGTTCCTTGACTAAGAAATTCTTCTTCAAGGAAGTAGCCTTTCCTCCTGACAGAAATTGTATTTGTATCAGGATGAAAGAAGTAATAACCGCTCTTGTAATAGTATCCGACAAAATAACCTTTTCGCCGCGGGGATCAAGCTTGTCATCAGACTCACTTGTGATATAAGCATCACATCCCCATACTCTAAGATAAGAAAATTTGGGTTTCTTTCCCTTATGCCATATCTCATATGGTGTTTTGTCTATCTTCTTAGTTGGAGCTAGATTGACAATGCGGGCGGCGGTCATAAGGGCGTAACCCCAAAAGGAGTGAGGCAAGTTGGTTCTACACATCATCGATCGAACCATGTTTAGCAAAGTTCGATTTCTCCTCTCGCTCACGCCATTAAGTTGGGGTGTGCCAGGTGGAGTGAGCTGTGAAACAATTCCATGCTCTTTTAGATGAGTGATGAACTCTGTGCTGAGATACTCTCCACCTCGATCTGATTGAAGTATCTTAATGGTTTTATCAAGTTGTTTTTCCATTTCTCTTTGAAACTCTTTGAACTTTTCAAAAGTTTCGTGCTTGTGTTTCATAAGATACACATAAGCGTATCGACTATAATCGTCGATAAAAGAAACGAAGTATCTTTCATGGTTTCTAGTCATGGTTCTGAAAGGTCCACATACATCAGTATGTATGAGTCCTAACAGATCACTTGCTCGTTCACTTTTATTAGTGAAGGAGTCTTTGGCGAGTTTGCCAGCTAAACAAGACTCACAATTGTCAAAAGAGTCCGGTTCTGTGGATTCAAGAATCCCTTCGGATTGGAGTCTTTTAACTCTTGCCTTGCTTATGTGGCCAAGTCGGCAATGCCATAGAAAAGTATCATTGACACTAGTCTTGATACGTTTTGAAAGATGATATACGTTATTGTCAGGTTGAACATCAATCTCATAAATACCATTTCGAGGTTTAGCCTCAAAATAAAAGATATCATTTAAGTAAGCAGAAATAGCCATGCCATTAAGAACATACTTAAAACCTTGTTCAAATAACAACGAAACTGAAATGATGTTTCTGGTCAAGCCAGGAGCATACAAACAATTATTTAAAGGAAAAACTAGGCCAGATGGACAAGTAAAATGAAATACTCCAGTTGCCAGAACCGGTACTCTCTTCCCATCTCCAACGATGAGTTCCATGCTGCCTTTATTCAGTTTCCTCCACTTCTCAGGCTCCTGCAAGACATTAACGATGTGGTAACTACATCCGGTATCAAATACCCATGTGTTGCTAGAGACAGTGAAAAGTTCAACAACATATATGGAAATACCTCCAGAAGAGCCTTCACCATTGGCTCTCTTCTTTTTGATCTCAGCAAGATAATCAGGGCAGTTTCTCATCCAGTGCCCCATTTGGTTGCATTTGTAGCACTTGCGCTCCTCAAAGGGCAGCGGCTTTTTCTTTGCAACTACCTTGTTAGTGTTGGTGGCAACATTGGCAGCAACAGTAACTTTCTTCTTGCCTTTTCCCTTAAAACCCCGATTATTTGGTTTTGGCTTCTTGACACCAACAGATCGAATCATCAGAACTTGATTGGTCCTAGAAGGAATGTTCATCTCAGCCGTCTTGAGCATGTTATGAAGCTCCGGCACTGTCTTCACCCAACCATTCATGTTGAAATTCATTACGAACTGGTCGTATGAGTTGGGGAGAGAGTTGAGAATGAAATCCGATGCCATCTCATCGAGCATGGGATAATCAAGTTTCTTGAGCTGATCGATGTGCCCCTTCATCTTTAGAACATGAGCACTGACGGGAGACCCTTCTGCCATCTTGCAACTTATGAGTTGTTTCATGGTGTCAAAGCGTTCTTGACGGGATTGTTTCTGGAACATGCCCTTGAGTTGCTCAAGCATCTCATAGGCACCAAAGTCTTCCAAGCCTTTAGCAAGCTCAGAAGTCATGGTGGCTAGCATAATACAGGAGACCTCAGCCGAGTCATCCTTATGCTTGTCAAGAACCTTTCGTGCAGCGGCTGTGTTGTTTTCAGGCTCGTTTGGAACAGGTCCATCGTGAACATACAGGCGCTTTGCCATGGTTAGAACAAGTCTTAAGTTGCGGTGCCATTCGATGAAGTTGGTACCATTTAGTTTATCCTTCTCAAGGATAGTCTTAAGGGCGTAGGGTGAAATTTCGTTTGACGACATTTGATTAATTAAGCAAAAGTAAATTTAATTAGTATTTTCGACATTGTAGTCCTATTATTAATGACCCAATAACATTAATTAATTAGGAGTATGAGAATCTGGCTTTCAGTTATTAAAGGCAGCTGTAGCACACAACATTAATAAGTGGTTAGGCAGACCGACAACGATTATCAATTGTGAATAGAGCACAACTCTCGGTTATGAGGCCTATAGAGACAACGATTGTCTGTATTGATACGTTTAGCCTCATCTTTGCCCACTTTAAGTCTCCAGACAGCTGTAGCACGTAACAGGAGAGTAAAGTAATAATTGTCCTGTATAGTGACGTGTGAAAGGGCCGGATGTGTCAACGAAACGCTTTTACCTTGATGGGATATGCTAGAAAACAAGTGCGGTATTGTAGCTCCAAACACTCGAAATTTCGCAGTATGCCTCAAGTGTGACTTGTAGTAGGATTGGCATAAACTATTGGTTTTAAATTGGGATTAATTTTTAAAAATTACCAAATAGAGTAAAAGTCAAATTTTACTGTATTTATTATCGCGACGAATAGATGAACCCTTTCATCTCTCAGGACACTTAGTTTTAAATAACCTATTAGAAACTAAGTTTGTAGCGATACGACTAACCAATTTTAAGTTAACAGAAATCTATTAAGTTATCAGTTTTGGAAATCAAAACGCTTTTAATTTGCAAAACAAAATCGGTTAATAAAATGTTTATTTTCCAATTTATTTGGTATTAGGTTGGTGATATTATAATCCTATTATAATCATACCAAGCAACCACAAATAGCAAATAACAAAAAAAATATGTAAATCCTTTATGGCCAAAAGTTGATCGGTCTCGCTAGAGCCAATTAGGGAGACCGATCGGGTCAAGGGGTTCACAACACAAACAACCACAAGGATGGACTTCACGGTGCATCCCGTCGTCTTGTCCGAACTCCCACTAACTCCAAAAGGTCCTCGAGCTCGTCCTCGGTTATCTTCGCGTCTTCTTAATTACAAATTTATAAACTAACATTAATATGTCCTATTACAAATTTGAACCATCATGTAGTGGCGTTGATAGCCGAAAGACAAGGGTACATGCACCGATCAGCCGGTGTCCCGATGATTGAGTGCTATGTGCCTTATGTCCAAGGCTTGATGCAAAACTACTATCGAGCCGGGGGTCTCACCGAAAGCGGCGTCTCTATCCTTATAGGGTAGAGGTAAGACTGTCTACATCTTACCCTCCTCAGACCCTACCATAGCTTTGCTATTGGTGGGATATACTGAGTACGATGATGATGATGATGATGACAAATTTGAACCATCTTTATGGCCAAAGAAAACCGAAAATTAAATAATAACCTTTTTACAACTTTTGAACCAACCATATGGCCAAAACAAGCTCAAACACCAAACACAACCAAACAATCACATAGGTCGGGGCCGGATTTACATATTCACAATAAACGAATTTCGGGTCGTTTTGACTTGGTCAAATAAAATAAACAAAACTTTGACCAATCCAAAATCACCCGAAAATAATTCTAGATCTATAAACTTTAAACGATTTAAAGTTTAAGATGTAGATCCGGTTTTAAACGAACCGGTATCGACTCGTACGTTGTAACCGCGGCTCTGATACCACTGTTGGGTTTTAACGGTGGTCCAAGACAAAAACGGTTAAACTATTTGAACCCTTTTTATATATTATGTGTCGTTTCGATAAATATTAATCCATATTAATATGTATATGTAAACAAACTATAAAACGCAACGGATATTAAACTAATTAAACAAACCATAACCGAAACCCAAAACCCGGATCCAATTACAACAATACGAGCACGATCAAACGATAACAAATCAACCATAGTTTATAGTTTGTCGATATACCTCGGTTATACACAAACCGGGAAGACACCGAGGGTTGACGAGAGATGCTAGACTTGACACAATCAAACACCAAGGGAGAATCCGGCGGCGGCGGAATTCCGGCAAGTAATATGGACAGCTGCGGCGGTAGAAGATGTTCCGACTCAGATTCAACAACTACAGAGAACGCCTGACAGCAAAGAACCACAATAGCAGCTGGTAATAACCGTAGATCACCGGAAAGGCTTCGCCGGAAAAACGGCTTTGCCGGAGTTGCAGGTTTGCGGGGATCTCGGGTCAGCCGGAGCTTGTATAGAGCAGCGACGGTACTAGCTGTGACTAAGGAACAGGTGGTACAAGCGTTTGGTGGCTGTGATATGAATATGGCGGCCGTAATAGACCCGCCGGAAAAACGGCTGGCCGGGAAAACGGCGCCGGAGTAAATATGGCAGCTAGGGTTTATGTTTTATTAAGGTTAGAATATAATAATATTATGTCATAATATATATAGTATTATTATTAGGGTTTAATATAGTTAAACCAATTTGGGCTTGAGCCCAATTAGCAAACAAAGTCTAGTCCATTATCCTGTCCATCTAATTAATTGTGCCGGGCCTAATTAATAGATAAAGTAGGCCTTTATCTCGTTACACCCGGTGTAACTCAGTCCGGGTCGAATTCGGGTCGGTCGCGTTGACTTGACCCGAAACGACCATTAAATCCAACACACACATATATATAGAGAGAAGCGGATCCAGGAATCTTTTTGTTATGATGGGCACAAAATGGACAGGGTAAAAAAATGGATTGGTTCAAAACGGACAGGGTCGGCCAACCATCTGAAGGTCCAGAACGGAATGAACTTTCGGAGCATATGAATAAGTTAATTGGTCTTTTTTTTCACACACCATTTATATAATTATCTACATTTTGTTAAAAGTAAAATACTAAGGGGCTGTTTGTTTACATCTGAATGGAACCATTCAGATGTAAACATCTGATTCATTCAGACTTAAGACTGTTTGGTTCCAAATAGAAAAACATCTGAATGGTTAAAATTAGGTCTGAACGGGACAGATGCTCATTCAGATCTGAATGAACCAAACCGCCCTAAGTCAAATCAATTAAGTTATAATAGAATTATCAAATAAAATAATCAAAATATTCAATATTTAAACATTAAATCAAATAAGTAATTAAAGGGAAACACAAAATATAACTTAATATTTTTAGAATTCTTTAATAAACAATTTGTTGATACAATTTTCCTGCAGCCACTCCTTCATCTGAATCCTCATTGAAGCCATGAAACTGGCAATTCCTTTTTAATTCCGGATGTCAATATTTAAAAGGATGGTCTTTTCATGAAACCCTAAAATCTTCCGTTGTCCACCTTCTAAATTCACGAAGAGCATTCCACTCTCTAAATCGGAGAATAACAAAATTGATCTATAAATGGTCATTGTTTTGAAGGATTGTTGATTGTTTCGATTTATGAAGTGATTTCAATGGCTTTTTAGTTTCCTCAGTTCTTCATCAACCTATCTCTCCCAGTTCGTCTTATCATCGGTTCTACCATCTTCCTATATGTTCCAGGTTAGTGATTAGCATGAAGTTATCGTTTGTGATCATGTATTCTATTCAATTCATGTCTAATTTTGTGAGTACCGATTTTAAACAGGTGGTACGCCACCACTGTTGATCTATCTCACATCCACTCCTCCAAACACAATCCAAGTTTGCCTTATGGGTTAACCACTTCAGGTCAGTTTTGCTTTGTTGACGGTCCAATTTTTTTTACTTATTATTAACATATATTTTTCTGTGTGTTTTTTTGGATACATATGCAGCTTTTATTTGCTCTGTTTTGCATTATATTGCTTCTAGTATGTTGTAAAGGTTCTATATTGTTGGGTAATTTTGTGTTTACCTAGGTTTTCCTATTTGGTTATAGGCTAATGTTGTATTATTGGCTTGTACTTTTATCTGTTTATTTACACGACTGTGTAGTTTTTATTTATTTATTTATTTCCCGTTTTAAGACGTTTTGATTTATGTTACTTTGAATATCTTCATAACCCTTCACCTAAGCAGTTCAGGTAAGAAAAGAGGCCCGCCTGCTTACCCTACTTGCTGCAAAGCTTTGTAGTTTCTCCCCCTTTCTTTTGTCGCGCCATGCCACTAGATCCATAAGGCTATGCGTAGTGGAAAGGCTACAAATTGGGGCGTTTTGCGCCATGTGACACCTAGTCAGCAAGGGGAAAGAATTTGTTTTTGGGGAGTAATGGTGTAGGGACTACAATAGTAATATATATATATATATAACACTCATATTAATATAATAATTATATTTTCTTCTTCCACGGCGATAAAAACCCACCGGCCCCGCCCCTTTTCGCCCCAATATTGCTGGGGGTGTTCCTCCATAATTTCGCCATTGTCGCCCCGTTTCCTCGCCCCATTACGCGTAGGCTAATGACTAGCGAGTCAGAACATTTATGAATATAACAATGCAAAGCGTCGTACCGGCCTATTGAAGCGAAGAAAGAGATCATTGAGCTGTTGTTGCTACTAACTACATCTAATATTCCTTACGATGTCACTAACCACATAGCAAAACATCATCAGCAGAAGCACATCATTTTCACAAAAGCATGGCAAAGTCAAGCCGAAGATCGATACATATCAGGTACAATAAAAAACAATAGCTATTAGAGTTGAAATCTCTTCCGTGTTTACACAACTAATAATCAGTACTTCATAAATATGAGTAGTATATTGTACCCGAGCATGAATATTGTTACACTCACTTGTGACTTTATATTATGACTTATAAAATTACCATAAGTCCTTGTAATGAACATCAGTATTAAACTCATAAAGCTGATAAAAGGAAGGCCCTATCAATCATTTTAATTTAACTCTTATACTATGTCGTTTGTTTGGAAGCCGGTTATGACCAGGTGATGTTTGCCACGGATGCTACATTACACGGATCCATTCCGGTTGTTTATTGATGTCATGTTTGCCATGGATGCCACTTACACAAATAACCTTCAGGCTGATTTTATAGTTTGTATTTGGAAGAATACCTACGGACGAGAAAATGTGTGGGTTGCTTCAACTTGTGAACTTTTTTTTTACTTTTTTTTCTTTTAATTTGTAACTTATAAATTAAAAAATTTGTGAACCTTTTAAAGATATACACTTGGTATTGATATGTTGTTTATCTTTTCTAAATCTTATAAAATCTAGACCAAATATGGCAATATAGTTCATTTCATTTATACAAAAAAGATTGAATCTAACATCAGCTGGGACACCCGTCGCAACGCGTGGGCTCTTCTACTAGGCATCCTTTCACCTCCCATATTCTTTCTCCATGAGACGCCGTTAAATCAGATGTCTCATTAATATCTCCGTCTGCCTATCACGATGAAATTGACCATCTCCAGCGCATGACTCATCGTCCGTTATCCATTACCAGCATTAATATTCATTCAAGGCACGTTAGCATTAACATCTGACGTTAGTTCATGATTGCCATGACGCCATGGTAGATTTTACTTGCTCAGTAAAATCCTAAAACTAAAAATTGATGGTAATATATACCAGTTCGTTAAAACTTGATCTTTCCTTAGAATTGGAGGGCTGCTAAAGGTATAACGAAACATATGAAAATGGTAGTTGAAGGAAACAATATTTTTTTTTGAAATTGATAAAGCAAATGGCAAAAATGGTTTTAAAGTTGTCACACTTCTTCGTTTGAACCCGCTACTCCCGTTTTCTCTTAGAAAGCATACTATGTCGTAAACTCTAGTTGCGTTCACGCCGCAACGCGCGGGCTCACCTACTAGTATATACATATATATATATATATATATATATATATGGTTTGAATCAAATAAAAATAAAATTATTGTGCTAAACATGAGAATAAAGTAGAGTAATTATATATACGAATAGGGTAATTACATAATTACTCTATGATGTAATTTGTGACACCCCAAAATCAGGGTGCGACAAAAAGTTGGATTTACACAAAAACAGAGCCTCTTTATTGATAACCACAGCGGAAGTTTTCAGTCTGTACAACAAACTTGAATAAGGCTCTGCCTATCAGAGTTCTTTGTGTCAAATACTACTCGTGCCAAATAGCCACTTGATGTCTTCTATGACACTCACTACTCTTATCCTGAAATACATGCTAAAACAAGTCAGCTTTTGCTGGTGAGTTCTAAGTTTATAATTAATAAACGATAAAGTATAAAATGTTTTAGCATATAAATAAGTTTGGCAGTAAATTTATTTCAAGGTCACCATTATAGATTTTTAAGCCGCTCGTCTGGTTTCGGTTACCTATTAGAGTCACCCACTCTACGGTAACCTCCGCCTAAGCGTTGTACAAAACATTACATGAGCATATATCTCAGCCCAAAAATAATATTAAACATTACATGAGTTCTAAGTTTATAATTAATAAACGATAAAGTATAAAATGTTTTAGCATATAAATAAGTCACCCACTCTACGGTAACCTCCACCTTTGAAACTTATAATGTTAATTACAAAAAATTACATGAGCATATATCTCAGCCCAAAAATAATATTAAAAAGGGGCAATGTCATAGAACTCACCTATTAGATGTTACCTGTAGTCCAAGCCTTCTAGTTAATTAGTAACATTTTTTATTTTTACAAAACGTCCTCAGAGTTGATACACCTGAATATATACCAATAATACTCTAAGTCATCTTACGAGTCATTAAATACTAAGATAACCTATTAACCAGTTAACACATTTCGTAGAGATAATCTTCTTATTTATTAAACCACTTGTATTCATATGAAGTTATATCTTATATAGAACACATGTTTTTATATATATCAACCAATTAGTTTGATACCAACTAATTGTTATGTATTATACAGGCTATTTTATACATATTTGTATCACTGTCTTCGTGATGGCTTTTGCTATAAATATTATAAAACTTATTTTAACATTTATATTATGTATAATCAAGAGTTAAACTTGACCCGTACGTGCTCAATATTAACTATTCAATATTTTAACTAAATTTCATAATTAAAAAGGTTTATACCAGCTTGTGAGAATAATCCGGAGATACACACCCATCTTATAACCACCACACGATTGATCACCACCACGAGACCCATCACCTTTACCACAATCTCCGTGTCTCCGCCATAGCATCTTCGTCACGCCACCATACGTAGTACGGTCACCAAAGTACCGCCAATACCATCACAAAGGATCACCGTCTCGGCCCGCCTTTGATAGCCCTTGGCGATTGTTCCGGCACCTGTCGTTGTAGTTCCACCGATACCGCCACTTACCACTACTATCAGCACCATAAAATTATCGATTATCATCACTGTATTTCTATCGTAGTACCACCATTACTCTCCGTAATACTGCCATTGAAACTGACGCTGCTCCACTATAAAATCACCATCAACTACTATAGCCATAACCGCTGCTGGTCGCCGTTTGCCATCACATGCCGATGACGATTACCACATACTACTACAATCACCTTTCTTTCTCCCTCTTGCTTACTCTCGCGCCTTTTAATTTCTTCTAATATTGGCCGAGTATTAAAGCCTTAATAGTAATACTCAATGTTATATGGTGGTGAATGAGTGTTTCAAAAGAAAAGCAAACTTATACATTTATATAAGTAATTGGACAGACAAAATCTTAGGAAGCAATATCATAAGGAGGTTGGATAAAATTGACAGGTGGTATGTTAGGGAGGTTTTAATAATCTACGTGGCCTTGCAAAAATGTTGATTCATGGCTTCAAAATGATGATTCATTTGATTTTAAAAATAAAAATAATGATAGTTAAAGAATACGTGGCCTAAGGCCTGCTCTCATCATTTTAGATAGATTTCACCATCTCCTCCTAGTTTAATTTAAATCTCTTTACTCTTAGAACAAAATAAATAACCTTTTAAATTCATATTAACTAATTCTATATAAATTTTCATGAAATCGGTTGTTACATAATTACCTAATTACTCTATCTGTATATATAATTACTCTACTTGATTCTCATATTTAGCACGTTAATTTTACTTGTACGTTAACCAATATATAATGAATAAATGGAATAACTTATAAGATATTTTAAGATAAAGGAAAATCCTATTACTTATATAATATATTGTTATAACATAAAAAAAGGAAAAAAAGGAAAAAAAATCATGTAATTGGATTCATATTCTTTGAATTCAAAATTTTAAAGATAAATTACCTTAAAAATCTAACAATACTATTAAAGCAAAACCTATTGTCCACATATCATTAAACTAGACTCTCCATATCAATTGTTCACATGTCATTCAACTAGCATCTCCACATCAATGTCACATCATTGCCAAGTCATTTATTTCATTTCCTATTATTGACAAATCATCTCACACGCTATATTTAAATTTTAAGATTTTTCACCCTAATCATTTTAATCTCTCTCTCTCTCTCTCGGCTTACTAACTCCACCATCCACCATCTTCTATATTCCGGTAATGTAGATCGAGATTAATCGTTTTCCGGTAAGGTTATATATTATACTCTAATAGCCAACAATTTATATGATTTTCCGGCAAGGTTATTGTAACATCCTAAATTTATAATGTTGAATAAAGAAAGTTACGTTTAGTGATTTCGCGTTATTAATTAATTAATATCGAGTAAAGAACGGATCATGGATTTAGATTAATTGAGATGGGTTAAATAAGAATGGGCTCTAGGTCCATGGGCTTTAAGGGATATAAATATCCCCTAAACCAACCTAAAACCCTAAACCCTCATTTCATTTCCATCATAATCTCTACACACTCCAAAACACACACACACCACACACCGCCATATACGGCCAGCGGCCGAGGGAGAGAAACGAGCAAGATCCGAGAGAGAGTAAACGATTAGTTGTGATTAAACAAGTTAAACGAGATCCAAACGAGCACAAAAGGTATGTTCTTGACCTTTAAAGTTTATGTTTTATTGAATGTCCTTAAGCTTAAAGATCCAAGCTTTATAGTATATACGGGATATATATACGAACGAAATGGTTAGGGAACGTTAGGGGGTGATGCCGAACCATAACAAGGGTATTAAAATCGCCAAAATGAGTGATAAAAACCAAACCCGTAGCGAACTGGGCAACTTCGCTTGCGAACTGGGTAACTTCGCCTGCAAAAGCTTAACTTCGCCTTCAAAGCTTAACTTCGCCTTCAAAGCTTAACTTCGCCTTCAAAGCATAACTTCGCCTACGGCCAAGTTCGCCTAATTGATAACTTCGCCTACGGCCAAGTTCGCCTAACTGATAACTTCGCCTAAAGCTAAGTTCGCTTAAGATTTAACTTCGCCTAAAGCTAAGTTCGCCTAAGGTTTAACTTCGCCTAAAGCTAAGTTCGCCTAAGGTTTAACTTCGCCTAAAACTAAGTTCGCCTAAGGTTTAACTTCGCCTAAAGCTAAGTTCGCTTAAGGTTTAACTTCGCCTAAAGTCAAGTTCGATTAGAAAATAAAATAAAAACCTAATGGAAAATGTGTTAAGACAGTTAATGTAAATAAAATTTTTCCAAGCTGACCTGGCAGCTCGACCCCAGCCAGGGGCTCTGCCCCTTGGACCCTGCTAGGGGCTGCCGCCTCTAGACCCCGCTGCCAGGGGCGCTGTCCCCGGACCCCCGTTCGTTGTGGGTCATATAAAGATAGAAATACAACATGAGTAGTAGTAGTTAATTGATACGTGTAAATATTATACAGTTAGCCGTGCACAGCTCAAGAAGGGAATAACTATTAACGGAGGGCGTAACAGGATTCAGGTGAGTTTCTAGCCCCATTCCTTGTTATGTTTTCGGGGCTGTGTGCATACTCGATGTGTTTGTTAATACATTTATCTTAAGTGATAAGTAATGCCATATGTGATATATGTGATGGATATGAATGATTGCTTGTCGGTACGCGAACGATCTTCGGATATTGCGCGTACTGTCAGGTTAAAAATAAAGGTACGAATATTATATATCGAAGATGTATGAACATTACAAATGAATACTTGTCGGGGCGTGAACGATCTTCGGATATTGCACGTATCGACAAGGGGTATGGTTGTTAAATGAATGATGTAAAGAACGCCTAGAGTGTTCTTATGCTATAATGTAATTATTGTATATGTGAAGTATGTGTATACAGGTACACGAATGGTATGTGAGTTCTACGTTCGACATAGTAAGTTGGGATGGCAAATCCCTCTAGCTTCTGTCGGACATAGACTCGGCTGGTGATGGCGTAGTTAAGGACTGCGGGCCTTATACGTAATGTAGATGATAGATGTAAACGTAGATAGGGACGGTGGGCCTTATACGTGTTATAGATGATAGATGAGAACGTAGTTAAGGACTGTGGACCTTATACGTACTTCAGATAGGCATCAGCATAGGAAAGGACTGTGGACCTTATACGTGCTGTATTTGTGTTGTGGTAGCATAGGGGAGGACTGCGGACCTCGTACGTGCTATGAATTAGGTTGCAACATAGGGAAGGACTGTGGACCTTGTACGTGTTGTGGATGTAGGATGGTATAGGGAAGGACTGCGGACCTTTTACGTGTTCACGACCTTGAGTACAGGTATAGACGGCGGACTATGAACGTACTCTCGGTGGACTGAGGTTAGTGATTGTAGATATGTATGTATGTATGGTAGTAAGTATGTATGTAGAACAGAAGGGTAACTGGTTAAGTATGGATATGTATCTTCGGATATGTATGTATGTGTATGTATTGTATGGCGTCCGATTAACTAGAACTCGCTCAGCGTAGCTGACTTTTAGTATGCACGCAGGTGAGTAGAATGAGACAGCTAGCTTGAGCGGGCACATGGTGGGCGAATAGGAGACTGGCATCTGAAGACTCAAGATGTTTTAATGTAATTGACGTTTATTTTGAAAGACAAGAATGTTTAATTAAGGCAAGTTTTGGATTGCTGTAACGTTTCATGAAAGTTTTTATATTCCGCGAAAGTTTTAATGAACTCTGATTTGTAAGAACTGTGTTTATGAGTAAATCCGACGCTAAAGTAAGGCTATCGGTGTGACATCTGCCCCGATCCGACCCGACCCAGGTACCCGTTTCTCTGACCCGATCTCTTTCTTTTATGATTTAATATTTATACTTATATTTTACTTTTAATAATAATATATATTTTCCTTCCCGCCTCTTTCTCTCTCTTTCTTTCCGCCGTCCCGTCCCTCTCCTTCTCTCTTTCCGCCTTCTTTTCCCTCTTGTCGCCGTCCCGCCCTTACGCCTTGTTTCCCTCTTTTTCTTCTAACTCTTTGCTTGTCCTTTGTTCCTTCCCGCCTAAGGTTGTCTGCGCAGCTCCACGCGCCAGACCCCTTACAAGGAATCCTGCGTGAAGACCATCTGTTACAGCGATACGCGAGACGAACTCTTCTCGCAGCGCGCTAAGAATTGTAATTCTTCTCGCAGCGCGCTAAGAACGGTAGTTCTTCCCGCGACGCGCTAAGGATTTGTAGTTCTTCTCGCAGCGCGCTAAGAATCGTAGTTCATCCCTCGACGCGCGAAGAATTAGAGTTCTTCCCGCGGCGCGCTAGGAATTTTAGTTCCTCCCGCGGCGCGCTAAGAAATGTGATTCTTCCCGCGGCGCGCTTAGAAATGTAGTTCTTTCCGCGACGCGTTAAGGTTGGTTCCGTCTGCCTTCGCGCTCGCGCTCTCTTGACCTTCTGTGTCTGCCTTCGCGCTCGAGCCTTCTCGCGCTGAACCCTTTGAGTTTTCTTCTGTTTAATCTAGCCGTTTGCTTTTGTGTTGTCTTATCTTTTGTGCTGTTGACCTAATCTGCTTTATGTCTGAAAAGTTACTTTCGGCGCAGCATGCGCACCAACCCCATTGGTTGGCAGAAAAAGTGACTGACATTATCTTTTGAGATCTGCTTTTTCCATGCTTGACCAGTACCTTTATCTGAACTGCCCATGCCTTTTTACTGTTCCCTGTCAGCCTTTTTTTCTCTTTTTCCCTGCTGCCATATCTTTTGATATCTTTTACTTGCCTTTGATATCTTTTGTTTTGTCTTGTTCTGTTTGTCTTGGAATCTTTTCCCCTTTTTCTGGATTCATGTCTCCTAGGGTTTCCCTATAAATAATAATGTTATTTTCCTAACACTACACACACAAAACACTTAATCTCTCCTGTTCTCCTTGCTCTCTCTGCCGCCTTCCTCTCTGCCTCCGTCTTCCTCCCTGTTCTGTCCTGCTTTTCCGGTAATATATATATATATATATATATATATATATATATATATATATAATAATTTAATTATGCTAACTTATAATCAAGACTTAAAACAGATCATTAAAACAATAATCTTTAATTATAGGTTAACTTGTGCTTGTTTAAAGTTGGTTCTTGCTTTATCTTACACCGCATCGTTTATCAAGTGAGTAATCTCGTATCTAATCCCTTTTTATTTTTTAATGTTTTGGGATGTTCATGTGTTCGTACAAACTCGAGTCTTAAACTTGTTTATGAACTTTAGTCGCGCAGTATCCCATGTGTTGAGGACGTTTACTTGGCTGTTTATTTGTATGTGTGTATCATTAACCGCTTTGTTCGGCCTATTCCGAAGTTTTCATGGATCCATTAGATGAACACGGGAGACCTATCGTTTACGGTTTTCTTTGTTTACACTTGCACAGATGTTTTCTCGTTTTTGTGCTCAATTGGGAGCACGGATTGAACTATGAACTATGAGCTATGATCTATCTAGGCTTGATCACAATCTGATTGCACCCTTGTTAAACACCAGACATACACGTGTTGCGCGCAGATTTATTGTTATCTATTATTATCTATTAAACTTGATTTCTCACCAACACGCAAGTGTTTGACGTTTATTTTAACACATGTTCAGGTTTGCAGTAGCTGTTCTGGAGCTTGTGGACACATAGGAAGTTTTCTTTATTTTGGACCTAGATTAAAATGTATCAAGACAAGTTTTTGCTGTTCGAATATTATGATTTATAATATATTGATTTATGATGATTTATGTTATCTTGTGTTTACCTTGCGCGTGCGCGAATAAATGTATTTATTAAATATTGACACCCAATAGTGTCACGAGTAATGAAACAATATGTGGCGCCCCGATGTATAATCCGCCTTTGGTCGGGGTGTTACAGATTGGTATCAGAGCTCGTTGACTTTAGGATAGGTGGTTAGACGTAACGGCCTAGAATACCTAAGAGTCCCTTCTCGCGCATGAGAGAAATCTCATGTTTGCGCGCTTATTGTTAATTACTCGTTATTTATGAATATGCTCGCGCTTGCGCAGTATATGATTTTATGTTTTATTCCGCGATATTTCGATTTTTGATTGAATTTCGATTTTTATTGATTTTACTTACATATTCGTTTGTTGGATTTGAAAATCCGAAAAGTCATGGTGATACATGAATAGTTGATTTTCAATTTCCATTTACGATTATGTTCTAAGGTTGGAGACTTGAAAAGTCATGGTGATACATGAATTGTCAACTTCCAATACTCATTTTCTTGTGTATTTTATATTGAAGATTGAAAAGTCATGGTGATACATGAATCGTCAATCTCCAATACTCGTTTGCTCGTATATTTTGAATTGGGAATTCGGAAAGTCATGGTGATACATGAATTGTCGATTCTTGATTCGAATTTGTTACCTTTATTAAGTCTGCATCTAGGGTCATTTATTTTACTTTAACTTTTGACAGTAACTGACTCCGCGAAACCAAGCTTTATAAGATTAAAACTTTGCGCTAAAATCAAGATATTAACTAAAATTAAAACTTCTATAGAATGCCTCCGCTATCAGCTCGCCATCTCAAGAAGAAAGAAGCTGCGCGCAGACGTTCGCAACAACGTTCCCAGGAAATGGCCGCCGCAATAGCCCAAGCTTTGAACCAAAACAATACCAACACCTCTGGTTACAACATTAAATCCTTTAACGCGGGTAACCCTCCAAAGTTCACAGGTCTTGAAGGAGCCACCGTGATGCTCCAGTGGCTTGAGAAAATAGAAAACACTTTCCTCCACACCCAATGCCCCTCAGACAGACGAACCCTATATGCTTCCAGTGTCCTGGAATCTAGAGCGCTTACATGGTGGAATGGAGTAGCTCATGCGCGTGGCGCAGAAACTGCTTCTAGCATGCCCTGGGAGGAATTCAAAGAAATTCTGACGCGAGAATTCTGCCCTCCCAACGAAGTTAAGCGCCTGGAGGAAGAATTTTGGAATCTTAAGCAGTACAGCGGTGAAGCGCGCGAGTACGCGACGCGCTTCCATGAACTAAGCCTGCTTGTCCCTCACCTTGTTACCCCTTCCCGCCGAGCCATAGAGAAATTCCTTGGGGGTCTCCCCATGGAAATTCAAGATTCTGTATGGGCCAGAAACCCAGTAACCCTCTCTGACGCCATCGAGTTGGCCGCTGTGCTCAGCGACAACCATGTCAGAGCAGGAACCCTGTTCCTGCGGGGAACAGAAAAGACCAAACTCACCAAGACTGCCCCTGAACCAACAGAAACCAAACCTGAACCCTCAAACCGTAACAACCTCAAGCGCAGGCGCAAAGCCTATGCGCTTACCAACCCGCCCATTGTCCAGCAACCCATTTACCAACCTCCAGTTTACGCGCCTAACCCACTGACAGCCTACCCAACACCTCCTGTAGTCCACAACTATGCCTTAACCAATCCCGCACTCCCTGCCCCGCCACCTAAGAAACCTTACACAGGAAACCAACCCTTTTGCCCAACCTGTAGACTTCACCACCCAACCCAAACCCCGTGTCGACAATGTAACCGATGTGGCCGCGTTGGTCACTCTGCCGAATACTGTAGAGTCCCTCTCGCCAATCCAATTGCGCCAACACCACCAGTCTACCCGCAGAACCCACAACCAACCTACCAAAACCCACGACCCAGATCGTGCTTTAACTGCGGTGATCCCAGTCATTTCCGGAACGCGTGCCCAAGGCTACAAGTTCAGATTACGCAAGCGAATCCGGTGAACCAGATTTCAAACCAAGTGACGCGTGGACGATCTTTTAACATAACCGCGCACCAAGCGCAAGCGAATAATGACGTAGTTAATGGTACATTTTTGCTTAACGGATTTTATGCTTCTATACTTTTTGATACTGGCGCCGATCGAAGTTTTATCTCTCGCGCCTTCGAGCAGAAGCTTGCGCGACCGCGCAACGATTTAAAAGAGAATTTTTTAGTTGAATTGGCTAACGGTGAAACTGTTTTAATTAACTCGGTGATTAAAGATTGCACGCTTAACCTTAACGAAAACGATTTTCTGATCGACCTCATCCCCATGCCTCTTGGAAGCTTTGATGTTATCATTGGTATGGACTGGCTTACGCATAATCACGCCGAAGTTATTTGCGCCAAGAAGTTGATTCGCATTCCTCGAGAAAATGGTGATCTTCATATCTACGGCGAAAAACCCTCCAGTGGTCTTAAAATTATGTCTTGCGCCGAAGCCCGAAGACTCATGCGAAAAAGGTGTATTGCATTCTTAGCTCATGTGGTTAAACCTGCTGAAGAAAAGAAGCTTCGCGATATCCCTGTTGTGCGTGATTTCCCTGAAGTTTTTCCTGATGATCTTCCTGGTATCCCTCCCGCTCGTGAAGTCGAGTTTCGTATTGATCTTGTCCCTGGTGCTTCCCCCGTAGCTAAATCTCCTTACCGTCTTGCGCCCGCTGAGATGCAAGAATTGGCAAGCCAACTTCAAGAGTTGACTGCTAAAGGATTCATCCGCCCTAGCTCTTCGCCCTGGGGTGCTCCGGTGTTGTTCGTTAAAAAGAAAGATGGATCGTTTCGCATGTGTATTGATTACCGCGAGTTGAACAAACTCACCATTAAAAACCGGTATCCCTTACCGCGTATTGACGACCTCTTTGATCAACTCCAAGGTGCCTCTTGTTTCTCGAAGATTGATCTCCGCTCTGGTTATCACCAGTTGCGCATCCGCGATGAAGATGTTCCGAAGACTGCTTTTCGAACTCGTTATGGCCATTTTGAATTCTTGGTCATGTCCTTCGGTTTAACCAACGCACCCGCCGTTTTCATGGATCTAATGAATCGGGTGTGTAGGCCTTTCTTGGATAAATTCGTGATCGTGTTTATCGATGATGTTCTGGTGTATTCTAAGACCAAGGCCGAGCATGAGCAACATCTCCGATTGGTATTGCAAAAGCTTAGAGCTGAGCAACTCTATGCTAAGCTTTCCAAGTGTGAATTCTGGTCTGATGAAGTACAGTTTCTTGGCCATGTTGTGAACAAGATGGGTATTCATGTCGACCCATCCAAAATTGAAGCAATCAAGAACTGGATTACGCCATCCTCTCCTTCCGAGATCCGTTCCTTTCTGGGCTTAGCTGGTTATTACCGGCGTTTCATTTCGTACTTCTCGAAGATCGCTTTGCCTTTAACAACTCTAACGCACAAAGGTAAACCGTATATTTGGGGCTCGAAGCAAGAAGAAGCCTTTCTATCGCTCAAGCGATTGTTGTGTGAAGCTCCTGTTCTTGCGCTACCTGAGGGTAATGATGATTTTGTCGTATACTGCGATGCCTCCAACCAAGGTCTCGGTTGTGTTCTTATGCAACGAGGCAAGGTTATTGCTTACGCATCAAGGCAACTTAAGGTTCATGAAAAGAATTATACAACTCACGACCTCAAGCTTGGTGCAGTTGTTTTTGCCTTGAAGATCTGGAGACACTACCTTTATGGTACTAAGTGCATCCTCTACACTGACCATAAAAGCCTTCAGCATATCTTTGATCAAAAGGAACTCAACATGAGGCAACGCCGATGGAACGAACTCATCAGCGATTACGATTGTGAGATCCGGTATCATCCTGGTAAGGCTAATGTGGTAGCCGATGCGCTCAGCCGAAAACCCTGCCAACTTAACTGTATCTTGCCGCGCACCCAGCTTCACTTCGCGCCGATCCAAAGCAACCTTGAATCGCGTATTCGTGACGCGCAGCGCGCATCCATCAGTAATGGTAACCTTCGCGCCGAGTTAGCGTGTGGCGCGGAAGCGCACTTTGTCCCTAATCTGAGTGGAATTCTCTGCTATCTTAATCGCATCTGGATTCCCTTTGATGAGAATCTTCGCGCTGATATCCTGAGTGAAGCGCACAAATCTCGGTATTCTATTCATCCTGGCGCTGATAAGATGTACAAGGATTTGCGCATTACTTATTGGTGGCCCGGTATGAAAAAGGATATTGCTGTGTTCGTAGCTAAATGTCTGACTTGTTCTAAAGTGAAAGCTGAACACCAACGCCCATCTGGTTTGCTCGAACAACCAGAAATTCCTACGTGGAAATGGGAATGTGTAGCGATGGACTTTATTACCAAGTTACCTTTGACAGCAAGCAAACATGATAGCATTTGGGTAATAGTGGATCGTTTGACTAAGTCTGCTCACTTTCTGCCCATTCGTGAAAACTACCGTGTTGAGCATCTCGCGCAGCTTTATGTCAAGGAAATTGTCTGCCGCCATGGTACTCCATTGAGCATCATATCCGATCGCGATGGCCGTTTTATATCTCGCTTTTGGAAATCTCTCCAATCTGCGCTAGGAACTCGCTTGGACATGAGTACGGCATATCATCCTCAGACTGACGGTCAGTCTGAGCGAACTATTCAAACTCTTGAGGATATGCTCCGATCTTGTGTTCTTGATTTTGGAGGTAATTGGGATTCACACCTGCCTTTGATTGAGTTCTCTTATAATAACAGCTATCATTCCAGTATCGGTATGGCCCCATTTGAAGCACTTTACGGTCGTAAGTGCCGCTCCCCGATTTGTTGGAACGAAGTGGGAAAAGCTCAAATCACAGGACCCGAACTTGTTCAAGAGACAACCGATAAAATCGCCAAGATCCGTGATCATCTGCTGACTGCCAGAAGCCGACAGAAGAGTTACGCAGATCGTAGGCGGAAGCCTCTCGAATTTCAAGTTGGTGATCTTGTTCTCCTCAAAGTGTCGCCCTGGAAAGGTGTTGTCCGCTTTGGGAAGAAAGGTAAGCTTGCTCCTCGATATGTTGGACCATTCAAGATTCTCGCGCGTGTAGGAAAAGTTGCCTACAGACTTGACCTGCCGCCCGCGCTCAGTAATGTGCATCCAACGTTCCATGTATCCAATCTCAAGAAGTGTTTAGCTGACGAGAACCTTCACATTCCACTTGATGAAGTTCAAGTTGATGAAACTATGCATTTCGTTGAGAAGCCTGTTGAGATTATGGATCGCGAGGTAAAGCAAACCAAGCGCAGTCGCATCCCTATCGTGAAAGTTCGCTGGGAGTCCAAGCGCGGAGCCGAGTTTACATGGGAAAGGGAAGATCAAATGAAGATCAAGTACCCGCACCTGTTCTCTGCGCAACCTACTTCGAGATAAATTTCGGGACGAAATTTCTTAAAGTAGGGGAGACTGTGACATCTGCCCCGATCCGACCCGACCCAGGTACCCGTTTCTCTGACCCGATCTCTTTCTTTTATGATTTAATATTTATACTTATATTTTACTTTTAATAATAATATATATTTTCCTTCCCGCCTCTTTCTCTCTCTTTCTTTCCGCCGTCCCGTCCCTCTCCTTCTCTCTTTCCGCCTTCTTTTCCCTCTTGTCGCCGTCCCGCCCTTACGCCTTGTTTCCCTCTTTTTCTTCTAACTCTTTGCTTGTCCTTTGTTCCTTCCCGCCTAAGGTTGTCTGCGCAGCTCCACGCGCCAGACCCCTTACAAGGAATCCTGCGTGAAGACCATCTGTTACAGCGATACGCGAGACGAACTCTTCTCGCAGCGCGCTAAGAATTGTAATTCTTCTCGCAGCGCGCTAAGAACGGTAGTTCTTCCCGCGACGCGCTAAGGATTTGTAGTTCTTCTCGCAGCGCGCTAAGAATCGTAGTTCATCCCTCGACGCGCGAAGAATTAGAGTTCTTCCCGCGGCGCGCTAGGAATTTTAGTTCCTCCCGCGGCGCGCTAAGAAATGTGATTCTTCCCGCGGCGCGCTTAGAAATGTAGTTCTTTCCGCGACGCGTTAAGGTTGGTTCCGTCTGCCTTCGCGCTCGCGCTCTCTTGACCTTCTGTGTCTGCCTTCGCGCTCGAGCCTTCTCGCGCTGAACCCTTTGAGTTTTCTTCTGTTTAATCTAGCCGTTTGCTTTTGTGTTGTCTTATCTTTTGTGCTGTTGACCTAATCTGCTTTATGTCTGAAAAGTTACTTTCGGCGCAGCATGCGCACCAACCCCATTGGTTGGCAGAAAAAGTGACTGACATTATCTTTTGAGATCTGCTTTTTCCATACTTGACCAGTACCTTTATCTGAACTGCCCATGCCTTTTTACTGTTCCCTGTCAGCCTTTTTTTCTCTTTTTCCCTGCTGCCATATCTTTTGATATCTTTTACTTGCCTTTGATATCTTTTGTTTTGTCTTGTTCTGTTTGTCTTGGAATCTTTTCCCCTTTTTCTGGATTCATGTCTCCTAGGGTTTCCCTATAAATAATAATGTTATTTTCCTAACACTACACACACAAAACACTTAATCTCTCCTGTTCTCCTTGCTCTCTCTGCCGCCTGCCTCCGTCTTCCTCCCTGTTCTGTCCTGCTTTTCCGGTAATATATATATATATATATATATATATATATATATATATATATATATATATATATATATATAATAATTTAATTATGCTAACTTATAATCAAGACTTAAAACAGATCATTAAAACAATAATCTTTAATTATAGGTTAACTTGTGCTTGTTTAAAGTTGGTTCTTGCTTTATCTTACACCGCATCGTTTATCAAGTGAGTAATCTCGTATCTAATCCCTTTTTATTTTTTAATGTTTTGGGATGTTCATGTGTTCGTACAAACTCGAGTCTTAAACTTGTTTATGAACTTTAGTCGCGCAGTATCCCATGTGTTGAGGACGTTTACTTGGCTGTTTATTTGTATGTGTGTATCATTAACCGCTTTGTTCGGCCTATTCCGAAGTTTTCATGGATCCATTAGATGAACACGGGAGACCTATCGTTTACGGTTTTCTTTGTTTACACTTGCACAGATGTTTTCTCGTTTTTGTGCTCAATTGGGAGCACGGATTGAACTATGAACTATGAGCTATGATCTATCTAGGCTTGATCACAATCTGATTGCACCCTTGTTAAACACCAGACATACACGTGTTGCGCGCAGATTTATTGTTATCTATTATTATCTATTAAACTTGATTTCTCACCAACACGCAAGTGTTTGACGTTTATTTTAACACATGTTCAGGTTTGCAGTAGCTGTTCTGGAGCTTGTGGACACATAGGAAGTTTTCTTTATTTTGGACCTAGATTAAAATGTATCAAGACAAGATTTTGCTGTTCGAATATTATGATTTATAATATATTGATTTATGATGATTTATGTTATCTTGTGTTTACCTTGCGCGTGCGCGAATAAATGTATTTATTAAATATTGACACCCAATAGTGTCACGAGTAATGAAACAATATGTGGCGCCCCGATGTATAATCCGCCTTTGGTCGGGGTGTTACAATCGGGTTCGGGGCCTTACAGTTATATCTTTTTCCGGTAAGGTTTTCCGATAAGATTTTATATTTATTTTAATTGTTATATGATTTTGTAATAATCTCTTTAGGTTGTATATCAAAATCCAAGACTGAATTGATATTTTGAAGTTATTACGGTTTTCTGGTAAGGTTTTTCGGTAAAGTTTACGGTAAGATTTTTGTTTTCCGTTTTTGTTTGTATTTATATTAATTATTATATAATTTTCTTATAATATCTTTAGGTTCTATATCAAATCGAAGATAAAATGGAGATTTTCCCTATTTCGTTTTTCCGGTAACGCGATTCAAATATTCTGGTTATTAATTAGAACATCAATTTTACATTTGTTTAGATAATTCAAATCTTCCATAGTTGGTAATTTGTTTATTATGTGATATTAATATTTAATTTTCTCATTTCTGGTTATGTTCCCAACTTGATATAGCTAATTTCGTGGGTTGAAGATTTGTTGATAAGATATCTTATTTTTTGTTTAATACTGATGTATAATTTTGTTATTATTCATGTATTTATCTATTTCTCGCAATTCATGTAATTTATTTGATTTGTATATACTCAATCATATATTGTTGTTGGTCAAAGTCTATTTAATATATTTTAATCAGAACCAATGTATTAAAGAAAAAATTATTTGTATCTTATATTTATCTATTTATTAATGATAATCTCTATAATTTATAATAATTATTATAAGTTTAGTAATTTTGCTATTATTAATTTATTACCTTTTCTAATTAGTTGTTACATCTTATTTGACAGAAATAATAACATTTACACATCACCATTTTTATATTTCAGTATATTTGACTTAAACATTATTCTGTTATTATATTGTAAGATACATTATATTTCTATATATAACTAATTACGTTATATATGGAAAACCCAATAAATAAGTTATAAAGTTTCCATGATTTTAATTACAAGATTTGCAATATAATAATTTACTGCAAATAAGCATTTACATTATATTTTCTATATTCAATGTATTTTCATGATTTTAATTACATAAATACAATAATTAAGTTTCCATGATTTTCACTTATTTTTACATTTCTATGATTTTCATTACTGGTAAAGTTCTATTTAAAAGTTTCTTCAAAAGTTTCTTGTATTAAGTGAAGTTCCTTTGGTGTTTTACAATTTTATATTATCTATATATTATTTCTGATTAATATTAAATGTATTTTATTAATATAATCATTTATTAAATATTAGTTTTCATTTGGTTAGTTTTTTTGGTATGATAACCATTATTAAATTAAAAATGTAATAACCAAAATTTAAGTTCACGTAAATCATTGCAAATTAATTGTCTTTAATTCATTTTATGACAGTTGATTTTTTTAAAGATATTTAAGGTAATTAATTAATTTACAATTTGATTTTCATTTACTTAATTGTGGAAGTCAAATTAAATTACTTAATTTTAGAAGTCAAATTATTAAATTATTAACGCTTTCCAAAAGACCCGAGTAATTATGGAAGTCAAATTAAATTATTTAAACTAAAATTTATTTTAATTACACTAATAATATTGTTACAAAGATTTATGTATTTTAAGAATTATTTCAAATATTATGATAACTAACTATCATTTGACCAAAATGATATAACTATAATTAATGATATTATATTTTGACAAATTTAAAACAAATTATACTTTTATATATGTAAATCGTTTGAATATAAGTTTTTGCAATATATGTTGACCACTAATTAATGTATTAGTTATGACGTCTTTACTATAATTCAACACTTGCTTTGTTTAACAAATACAATTATTTGATAAATATATATATGAACGTAGGAATGAGTGAATATATACCAATTATGTTGTTCTGTTAGATAAATTTATAAATATTACTTTTATGTTTTACCTGCATATTATATATGTAGATTATGAAACATGACAAGTTTTTGTTGTCCAACTCATAGTATAGGTAGATATGTATGTTTATTTAAACTTTTGTAGTTGTTTATAGCATATGAATCCATTTTGTTTATAACATATTAATTGTATTAGAGTTGTACTTTTAATTTCAAATGAGCGGTTATCATTTAATTAATATTTGAATAATTTTTAATTACGCATAAATATCAAGATTAATGTATACAATCAAAAAAGAATTATATAATGAAATTGATTTTAAATAAAGTAATAATGTTAACAATTATGTATGTTTTTTTCTTCCTATATATTTTTATTAATATTTTTTAATATGTTACTTTTATTTAATAGCAATATTTGTCATTTGTAGTATGTATGGATTGCTAAATGACAATGATTTGAACATTCGCAGACCAATTACATTGTAGTTGTTGTCATCTATTAATGAAGAGTTTTTAAAAGCAACATCTTTTTATAATATTTGCAAGATTTGCACAATAATCTTGGTAACTTGTTGGTTATATTTTTTAAAGTTTCTTATTGATCTCTTATACCATATTGTATTAAGATTAATAATTAGTTTATTACTTTTGCCAGCCGAAAGGTATCATCTTGCTCGAAACATATTTGTGTTGGTTGAATATGTTGTCTATGTTTATATGATTTGTTGATATGTTTTTCCACCCGTGTGTAACACAGGCTATACCCTAGTAACTAATTAATATACTTGCATTTTCATTCCCCTTTGAATTCAAATTTGTAATTTTTAAATTTGAAAGAGATAATTAATTAAAACTAGATACCTAAAATAATGAAGTAACTTTATTAGTCTATTAATCCATATTACTCTTATACCCTTTTAATAAAATAAACTACAATATAAAAAGAAAAATTTTGATTGGTTGGTATGATTTTTCACACTAATATGACTTCTCGTCTGAACTTAAGCTATATATATATATATATATATATATATACTGTTATTAGGGTTGGCTCGGTGCATGACTTGTTTTTACCTTGAGAGTAATTAGTTCACGATTGTCAACAACACGTTAATCACGTGTGTTTCTGAAATGAAAGAGATCTTGAGAGAGAGGGGTGGATTGTGGTGGTCTGGCATCGTTGGTAGGGGGTGAGGGGAGGTCGCACGCGTTGGTTTTGAAGATGATTAGTAGGGTCGGCAAAAGAAAGGTTTTAATAAGTGCAATTGAATGATCAAAGGCCGTTGGGCAATAAACAAATAGGTACTTTATGAAATAATTAAATAAATAACCTGTCCATATTGCTATTGTGTTAACGTTGAAATTGACACTAAAACATATAGGGTCCAAATTACAAGAAAAGAAAATAAAAAACTTTGACGAAAGTTGCAAAAGAATCAAAATGTGACATTCGTCAAATTTGAGTCTCGAGCTATATCCGTATTATAAACTTTTATTTTGTAAAACCGACTCAAACATTTTTAGAACCTAAATTAATTATTATATAATATTATTATGTATCTCGATCACCAATAAATCGATGTTTGTCATATTATAGAGTCGTTAAGACAAACATAAGGGGTTTAAAATGATTTTCGTAAACTAGTTATAAGCTTTAGAAACCTTTTAACTCGTTTTAAACATTGATTGAAATTTGAGGGGGCTGTTATGAAAATATGCATACATATATAACAAAACCAAACCCTAACATTAACATAAACACTCAGCCGCCACCCCTCACCTCCTTGCCGTTTTCCGGTGACCGGAATCGGAATCCGGCGACCTCCGGCACCACCACTAACCCCACTCTCTTCCCCGTTCTCCACCTCCAACACACACATACACAACACAGCCGTCCTCCTTCCTCTTTTCCCTCTCCGGTTAGTCATTTCGGCAACCAGAAAACCGGCCCCGGTGTCTCCGACGCACTCTCTCTCCCTCTCGCTGCACTCTCCTTCCCTATCTTGTCTTCTCCGGCGACGGAAAACCATACCTCAACCGTCTCTCTCTACCTCCGTTCTCTCTCTATCTCCGTCATCTCTCTCTGCTCTCGGCTCTCTCCCTCTCGCTTTCTCGTTTTCTCTATCTCTCTCTCTCTCTCTGATGTGCTTTTCCGGCGCGCCTCCGGCGGTCGGAATGGGCTCCGGCTACCTTTGTTCTCCGGCAGCCTATATCCCCGACGACCCTGCTCGGCTTCGACGATTGCTCTAGGTCAAACATCATATGGTGAGGGATTTAGAGTTCTTTCTATCTTCTTTATATCTAACAAATTAATCGGTAATCGAGTCCAAGTCCGATTCCCCCTTAAACCGACTTTGGAGTGTATTTTTGGTATCATTATTATTAATAACATAAATCTTATTAAAACTCATTATTGTTATTATTATTATTATTAACAAGATTATTATTATTATTATTATTATTATTATTATTATTATTATTATTATTATTATTGTTATTATTTTCTTTTAACAAAACAATTATGATTATCATTATTTTCACAATATAGATTATTATTATTATGATTATTATTATCATTATTCTTATGATTATTAAGGAGTATTATTTAAATCTAATATTGTTAATATTATCTATTTGTTTTAGCGAACAGAAACCCATGTCGGGCCTAGTTGTCGTTTAACGACATCGTTACTCGAGTTATATTTTTATCACTAATACTACTATTACTACAATGTTATAAGTAAGTTATTATCATTAATATGGCATATATAATTTTTATAATAGTAATCATTATTATTAGTAAAATTCAAATCTATTAATAATGTAATCAACAACAAAAGTAATTATTATTACTATTATTAGTTTTAACAACAATCCTCGAGTGGTTGTATATTTATATATCATCAACATTATCTTATATATATCTATATATACATATATATAACACATTTTAAAGTCATTATTATCATTTCTATCATTAACATTAATAATATTATTATAAACTTTATTATAAATTCATTTTTATAAAACCGAATTCTTGATTTAAAACCCGTCTTGTTTCTATTTAATATTGGGTTAGTTATTTAAAAGCTCAATAATATAATATTATTTTACTTTAAATTACCAATTAAGTACGAGTCCCTAATCGTTAACAAATTAACCGGTAACCCGATTAATAACCGAACCTTCTCGTCCAATGTTTCAAATGTAGTTTCAACTAAAGTTCAAGTTCATTAATAAATTTTATTTATTCGTTTTCATTTAGCTTTCAAGTTGGATTCGTTCATTTCGTTCGCAAGCTTTCTACATTTCGATCATTTATTACTTCTCGATTCGTCAATTGAGGTGAGTACATTTCATCCCCCGTTTTCCCTTTTATGTTTTGGGGGCAACATGCATACTTATTCAAAACAATAATGATTTATTATACATTTTTCTCAAACCACAAACTCTAGGGTATATGATACTTGGAATACTTGCTCTTTTGTGTGTTATATGCCTCATATGCTTTACGTGTGCGAGTGTTTATTTTTATGTTGTTGTTGAACCTCATTAAGTATGATCATACGCTCCCCTAACTACTTAGCCTTGTGCTAGTAGAATATGGCCTCATTATCCGAGTATGTCGGTTGTTACCGATTAGAAAGGATCCTCATTACATATGTTTTATATACCACGATCGATGCTTTTATTTATGGTCTCATATACGTTTGTGGATTTCGCTCATATTATATATACTCAAACTATGAAATTGCTCACCAACATACGTGTTGACAAAATATTATTTTATGCATTGTTACAGGTTTGACTTTTATCGACTTGAGGACTTGACGAAAAACGTTAACAAGACTATTAGGATATTAGTAAAACGAACAATATATTTGTTTACTTGTGTTCAATTTGTTTGTATGACCAAGATGTGTTGTTTACTGATTTTATAAAATAAATGAGTTGATTAAATATTGTCACTTTAATAGTGTCTTGTGTTTTGGGCAATCGGTTGCACCCCGGCATGTTCCGCCTTTGATCGGGGTGTGACACAAAACTTATGGATCACAATTTAATAAAACATTTTTATAATATTCTTTTAATTTTACACTGATTTATTTATTAAATTACGAATCTATAATTCATAAATTTTACACCCTCGCTGGTCGCAATTTGAAGTTTCAATATATACCTTACCAAAGAATTTGCCACTTTAATTCAATAAATATTAATCGATACTGTAGCATGTCGTTTGTAACATTTAGTTATTTAAACACAAACAAACATGAAATCTGAAGCATTTTAAGACAAATATAAATCATAAAAGCATAAAAAGTAAAGTATTTGTTAAACAAAGCAACAATATGTCGAGAGATCATTCAATAGACATATCCAACAATAACTTTATTTAGAACAATACTAAAGAGATTAAATGTACAATTGCCATATTAAAAAATCTTGCGGTCGAATTCAAAGAAATATTAAAACTTCCGAGAGTTAAAAATTTTCTTTTATTTTATAACTACTAATCAGTTTGTGTACCTCCAATAGAATGTATGGAATCTTCTAGAAGTTGTCACCAAACATTGTGGACAACAGCATCCCTTGCACAAAGTCACATCTTCTACTCCTCTCTTCTTTGTCTTTAAATGATAACGGGGTTGACTCTATCTCTCTACATATTCAGACATCATAAAATAACTCAAATCATGTCTATACGTAAAACTAAACAGATAGTTTACCAAGCCTGTTATAAAGTTTAGAGTAAAGTGCAATTTTTGTTCTTTTGGTTTGGTAAATAATGCGAATTTAGTCTAAAAAGTTTATTTTTTGCATATGGACCCTCTACGTTTCCCAGTTTTTGCCAATTACATCCAAATCACTAACTCCGTTAAATTTAATCGTTAAGTCAGGGGTAGACATGTCTTTTCACTATTTCTTTATTACAATACTTATTTTAGTGAACTGCGGTTTTCGTCCTTGTGGTTTGTCCAAATCTACGGTTTTAGTCCAATAGTTTCAAGTTTGCAATTTTCGTACTTGTAGTTTCATTTCACTTGCAATCAAACCCGAATTTATTAACCTCGTTAATTTTGGTCGTTAATCCATTTGATGCCCCTCACGTGACGACCAGTTTTTTCGTTTCTCTCCCTAAATAAACTCCAGTCCTAATTTGCAAGCCCCTCGCGTGAAGGGCTGAGTGTATTTGAGGAAAAAGAAAAAAAACAAGGGACAAAACTGCCCCTCACGTGAAGGGCACACTGATGGGTTTAACGACCAGACTTAACGATATTAGGGATTCGGGTTTAATTGCAAGTGAAATGAAATCATATGGATGAAAATTGGAAATTTGAAATTACCGGACTAAAACTGCAGATTTGGACAAACTAGAGGGACGAAAATCACAATTCACTAAAATAAGTATTATAATAAAAAAAGGGTGAAAAGACATGTCTACCCCTAACTTAACGATTAAATTTAACGGGGTTAGTAATTTGGATGTAATTGGTAAGAACTGGGAAACGTGGAGGGTCCATATGCAAAAAATAAACTTTTTGGACTAAACTTGCATTATTTGTCAAACCAAAAGAACGAAAATGGCACTTTACTCTAAAGTTTAATAACAATTTTATGTACTATAGTTAAAGCAATATGTATACGTGTTTTTACGATTCTAGCATATTTGTACATAAAGTTAAATACGCATTGAACGATAATGCATAGATAATACCTTTCACGAACATTCTTGCTTGTACTTTTCTTCAAAACCATTGGATCTGTTAAAGATGGGGATATATTGATACCAAGATCATCACCCATTGGCAAAATAAACGAAGATAATAATGGATCAGGTGCTGCATTGGCTGATGAAACCACATAAGACCTTCCAAATTTAGACTGCAAATTTGCTTCTCTAAGCTCCCTCCTTAACAATGAGAGCAATGAAATAGAACCAGTTTTTCTCAATTTCCGCTTACCATGCGTGTAAGTATTGGTTAAGGATCAAGTTTTTCAAATATATATACTAATACAACCCACATATATAATATACTTTTAACCTACAAAATTTAAAACCAAAAGAAAGGATATCTTAAACAAGTTTCCATGATGTAGAGTTATATGTGTTACAATGTCTAACCCCACAAACCTCACCCCACAAACTGGACACACCTGCAAAAGTCAACATATTTGACTTATTAGAGATTTCATACGATGCCGCTAAAAATACCATCGATATGTGAATCAGACAACACTGGCGTGTCAAACAAGCTACAAGGTCATACTGCCTGTATGAGGGCAAAATGATCATAAGGACATATGAGAAGACAAAATAATGGTCACATGGGCGAAATCATACGACATGATCACGGACAAAGTCATACGCATGTATCACCATTTTTTCGTGCTACCATATGACCTGTATAAAACTGTTGACCTCTTTTTCCCAAAATTTAGCAATTTTATTTAAGTATCATGAAATTACTATAGAATTACTTAATTTGGGGATTTCTATACATCAACCTAATTTTGGATTTTGAAACAGTACCTAGAGGATGTTCGTCGCCGATATGACAACACAAACCGCCTAAATCAAAATAATCGCTACAAAAGGGGCATTGAAACTCCTCTCGGGTATCATTATCCGCCTCTATGTCCTCGAATCCCATGAACATATCTGCATATATTTGAATGATTTCAATTTAAACGCATGATAAAACTAACAAACATATAATGGTTTACCGGAAGATCGTGATTGAAGAGCGTATTGATAACGCCTTGACGATGACAACCGATCAATCCATGAATTAGCGTCCATGTTGAAAATGGTGAATAAAGGTAATGGAGGAGCAAGACTGATTTTATTATTGTGGTTGTTTTTTGCAAGGAAAGAGGAGGAAGAGAGGAAATGGATGCTGGGAGATAGATAATAAAGGATTAAAGCCGTTATAAACCATCGTTGTAAATGTCATTATATTTTATGGGACTTATTATTTTAAATCCTCGCTTTTATGGAAAATTTTCAAATGTTTTAATTTTCGTTTAACCTATAAATGCTGTTAAAATAATTGAGTTTGTGTACTGCATCTTATCTTTTTATTGAACAAACTCTATTGTTTCCATATATAACAATCACTTCTATGATATTCTTAACAATTAAATCATTCAAAAATTAGTTAAATTAATCAATAACCCACAATTAATTCACATACTAAAATATTTAAATCATATATAAACTAATTTTTAGCTAAAACCGACAAATTTAATATTCAAATTTAAATTTTAAACTTAAATCGAAACTAACACAATGAATGTTCAATTTTAATATTCAAATTTAGATCAAAACTAACAACATAATTAATTCATATCCTTACTAAGTGTATTTACTCTAAATCTAAATCATCTATAAATAAAACCCGTGTAATAACTATTGTCAAACCCTCATGTATTAGATGCCCAATTTTTAAACTTTCAAATTTCCACTACTTATTTCTCATCTTATACTTCGAAAACCATTTCAATACTCATTTCTACAAATTCGGTATTCCATATTCATTTGTTTATATCATCCTTTTCACTTTTTTGAAGTTGTTATAACTTATAGAGTAAAGTGCCATTTTCGTCCTTTTGGTTTGACAAATAATGCGAGTTTAGTCCAAAAAGTTTATTTTTTGCATATGGACCCTCCACGTTTCCCAGTTCTTGCCAATTACATCCAAATTACTAACCCCGTTAAATTTAATCGTTAAGTTAGGGGTAGACATGTCTTTTCACCCTTTTTTTATTATAATACTTATTTTAGTGAATTGTGATTTTCGTCCCTCTAGTTTGTCCAAATCTGCAGTTTTAGTCCGGTAATTTCAAATTTGCAATTTTCATCCATATGGTTTCATTTCACTTGCAATTAAACCCGAATTCCTAATATCGTTAAGTCTGGTCGTTAAACCCATCAGTGTACCCTTCACGTGAGGGGCAATTTTTTCCCTTGTTTTTTTTTCTTTTTCCTCAAATACACTCAGCCCTTCACGCGAGGGGCTTGCGAATTAGGACTGGAGTTTATTTAGGGAGAGAAACGAAAAAACTGGTCGTCACGTGAGGGGCATGCAAATGGATTAACGACCAAAATTAACGAGGTTAATAAATTCGGGTTTGATTGCAAGTGAAATGAAACTACAAGTACGAAAATTGCAAACTTGAAACTATTGGACTAAAACCGTAGTTTTGGACAAACCACAAGGACGAAAACCGCAGTTCACTAAAATAAGTATTGTAATAAAGAAATAGTGAAAAGACATGTCTACCCCTGACTTAACGATTAAATTTAACGGAGTTAGTAATTTGGATGTAATTGGCAAAAACTGGGAAACGTGGAGGGTCCATATGCAAAAAATAAACTTTTTGGACTAAATTCGCATTATTTGCCAAACAATAAGGACGAAAGTTGCACTTTACTCTAACTTATATCTATGACTTTGTATTCAAATGTCTATCATTTGTTATTGTTTGTAAGTGAAATTCACATATTAATTTAATTATGTTGTCTTATTTGTTCCTTTGGTTGTTATGCAGGCAAGTTAGCTTGGGAATTGGATTTATGCAAACTGGTTAGGTAAATGATTCATGTTAAAGTTTTCGTATTGTCACTTCTACTTAAATATATTTCTTTTTGTTCTTATTATTGGTGTACCTTAATGGAACTTAATTATTTGAATTGTTGGTATTATTTGCAGTTCCTCTTATATGTTGCACACGTCTTGCTGCTACTTGGGTAGGTCAGATCATGAAGTTTGAGGACCATTCAGAGACTAGCTCGAGCCATGGTAGGACCTGGTCACCAAATGCGTGTTCTGACTGGTGTAAGATTTCGTGAAATTCTTATTTACGGTTTCATTTTTATATGTTGAGAGCTCCATCTATTCATATTTACAGATTAAGGGCCATTTGAGACTAGCTCTAGCCATGGTAGGACTAGGTCACCAAAGTTCCACCTGCTCCTTCCAAGATTCAATAGACATGTTGAAGGTTTTGAGATATACGAAAATATTGCTGATTTATTTCCTTATCGAAATTATTATGATAATTATTCCGATTACATCCATTGATAATTTTTACTAATTTGTTTTTTAATAGTTCAGTACATCTAACATTAATTTATTTTTAATAATTTCAATTTATGGCCGCCCAACTTGGTAGATTGGCTAATTGTATGGAAAAAGTATTTGATGGAGAGTAGGTTGATTATATTTGTTTTGGTCATTATGAATGTATTTTAGTTGTTAATTTTCTATCATTTTTTTATTTTATGTAGCTTAGACAATTCATGTAAATTAATTCATTTTTATATGAATAACAATCTTTATTTTCTGTGTTAAAATTTTTGAAAGTTTTAACAATTAGTTATTGAACTTCCAAAAAAATGCAACGTTTTTTTATAATAATATTTATAATGATTTATTTCTATTTTTAAAATTCAAAACTCACTACTATTGCAACAATCTTTTGTAGTTTTTAGTAGTACGTATTCAATCTCAACAAACTTTCCATCTTTTATATTTGACCAAATTTTAATCTAACTATACTATTAAATCAATAGGCTTTAAGTCCATTTCCCCTCTTCCTATTGGTTGTTGATTAAACTTTCCATGTATATCAATGACTTCTGTAATTTTCATCTTAATAAAATAAATCAATAATCAATTTAAATAAGATTCATCAATTCTCTTAAACTATTTTTAATTTTGAATTTGAATTTTGAATCTTTTATAATTATGTTTCAACTTAATAATTATAATTAATATTTAATTACAATTTCTTTATTATGTATACTATAACTATAATTATCTTTTAAAACTAATTTTATTTTATTATTTTTGCTGATTTCATTCACAAGCTTTGTTTTTTCCCACCAGGGTTAATGTTTTTTAGATAATAGATAATATATAATTTAGATAATTAATTTCTTTATTATGTATGCTATAACTATAATTATCTTTTAAAACTAATTTTATTTTATTATTTTTTGTTGATTTCATTCAGAAGCTTTTTTCTTCCCACCAGGTTTAATGTTTTTTGGATAATATATAATATGTAATTTAGATAATTAATTGATATTTCATCAATAGGATTGAATATATAGAGATTACGGATTTAACTTTAGTATAATTTGTTGTAATATTATATTTATGAAAATTTATCAAATTGACCAGTTTGTACCATTCACGTAAAATTTAAGAAAGAATCATCCTTTTGATTAAGGAAATTGTTTAATTACGTGATTTCTAAATTTGAATTAATTTTTGTATATTATTTGATTATTTGATTAACTATTTGATTAAGCATCATTAAGCTTTACTATAATTACGGATGTTGACCCATTGACTTATTATTGTTTATCCATTGTGTTACAAATCCAATGGTTAAAATTTTTATGAGTCAATCGGTTAATTAATAATTATTTTTCATAAATGTTACATAAATATAAAATTAGAACCAATTGATTAGAACCAATTAATCAATTAGAATATGTTACAATATTTAAATCTAATGGCTCAATTGATTAAGGCTTTGATTAACCATCCTTAAGATTTACTATAAATACAAATGTTGACCGATTCTAAATTTAGCAATTATTAATTTAAATATATGGTGCTGATTTTAAATATTCTAATTGATTATATTGGATTTGATAATTAGTGTTCAATTATACTAAAATTGTGTAATAAATAATTATATTATGTTGAGTATTTTTATAGCTTTTAATCATATGATTCAGTAGTTCATTATATTAGAATTTATTGTAATTTTATATATTAGATACATGGTTATTTTATAAATTATGTTTTTATATTAATCATATGATTCAGTAGTTCATTATATCAGAATTTATTATAATTTTATATATTAGATACATGGTTATTTTATAAATCATGTGATTCATGGTTATTTTTATAACTTATATTTTTACATTAATAAGTTTATTTCCGTATGTTTAAATATAGTGAACATTTAAATAATATTACATTTATAATAATCTAATTTTGGAACATTAACATTTTGGTAATTCAAAATATGAAAATCCATTAATTCTGGTTCCCTACTTTTCGCAGTTTTAATTTTAGGTTTTTGAAATTCTCTAATTTTTTGTTTCTAATTAATTCCCTGTATACCTTCCTTCTATAATCTAGTCTCCCATAATTCAATCCATATATATATATACGTAACTTTGATACGGTAATTCTTACACCATCAAACCATCTTTAGCAAAAACCATTATCTTTGTGTGTAAGGTTTTTATTTTGTGTTGTGTTTATATCGTCCATTTTTTGGCTTAAAAGTGTTATTGT